>NC_054388.1:29662515-29772515 GCF_017654675.1 Xenopus laevis
GAAGCCGAACTCCCGAGGCGGCAAAAAGACCCGAAGTCACGAAAACAGGCAAAATTGAAGTCCTGAATCGGCGAAAAGACCCAAAGTCGCGAAAACAGCCGTAGTTGAAGTCCGGAAGCGGCGAAAAGACCCAAAGTCATGAAAGGAGGCGAAGTTGAAGTCCTGAAGCCTCAAGTTCAATTCTACTGAACACCAATTTGTGTTTTTTTTTTAATCCCCTGGCCACCAATGTATTATTTTAAAATTCTATAGGCTCCTGTCACCAATGTTTTTTAAAAAAATATTCTTTGGGGCCCCAATTTTTTTAACTTGTAAGGGGGACCCTGGCACCAATGTTTTTTTTAACTCATAGAGGGGCCCTGGTCGCCAATTATTTTTTTAACTTGTAGGGGGCCCTGACCACCAATTTTTTTAAAAAAAAACTTTTAAGGGGGGCCCTGGCACCAATTTTTTTTTAACTTATAGGGGGGCCTTGGTCGCCAATTATTTTTTTTAACTTGTACGGGGCCCTGACCACCAATTTTTTTAAAAAAACTTTTAAGGGGGCCCTGGCACCACAGTTTTTTAAACTTATAAGGGGCCCTTACCGGGGGGCCCCGAAAATGTTATTGTATGGGGCCCCGTGATTTCTAATGGCGGCCCTGAGAGCAGTATATAAAGCAAGTTCAGCCCACACCTCCCCTCAAGCACAAAGCTTTCAAGCTCCGGAATGTGTTTGGTACCATATGTCAGACTGTCAGGTTCTGTAGGCAAGTAAGAGAAATAGTCCAAGGATGCCAGGCTACTACTGTATATCCTTGGGCTTTTTTTATGATACAAATCACAGTGTGGGCTCCAGTCCTGTTCCATGTGAATGTAAATAGAAGCAAAACTTGAATTAATGTATAGGAAGCACGACTGGAGAACTCTGTAATGCATAAATTGCAATAGATTTGGAAGGAAATCATCAACCTTAAATAGTTTCTTTTTGCTGAAAAACACTATGCCTATGTTTGAAAGATAAATTGTTCAAGTTGAATGTATTCATATAGGTACTGTTTTCCAAAACAATTTACCTACTAGTTCATGAAGTCTATGGGAAATATTTGATACATAGAGATATCTAGCAACCATTGTGAAGGCTTTCAATAAAACACATTCAGGTCTAATTCTATCTTTGTGCTCTGTCATCTGTCATTGTTAGTAAAATGCAGTGTAAGAACCCAGAGCAAAACCATATAGATACAGACAGACTGTTGAGGATAGCACAGACAGACATGGTGCAGCCTGAACCTCTCTATCCCTGTGCCAGATTATTTAGTTGTTTTGGGAAATCTATTAGTCCTTTCACTCCCTTTTACAATGTGCAGATTCTGTCATAGAAGCAGCCAGCCTTGCATAATTAACAGCCACTGTGGATTCTCCTGCTTATCAAGCTCGTTCAACACTGCTTGTGCCTATCCATAACTTTTACCGCCTGTTCTAAACGTGTTTTGAGACCATTACCAATGTGTTATTCAATCATGGAGGCCAGTTAAAAAATTGTGAGCAGGACTGCATTGAAATCTGAGTATCCATGCATAAAGCACAAGAAATAACTGCAAAAATGTTATCTACATTGCTACTCTGTCACTGCTTTTCTTCACAGCTGTCTTTTTTTCTTCTGAGGTTAATATAATGTTTGGTAACCTTACAGACTTCATTTGGGAGACTCCAATGATATATTTACACAGAAAGCCTTCAGCAAGACAGGGTTAACTTTCTGCTCATTATGAGACTGGTACTTCCAGCAGGCACCAGGTGTTCAAATAATCTTGCAGGGGTAGTGCCAAAAGCAGATGCAGAGGAAGCACCTTGGGCCCTAGAAGGGACTTTTTAATATTAATGTTTTCTTTGTATTCTAATATTCTTTACTACACCTTTGGTACCCCCTGGTTCTTTTATACCGATCCGTATTTCACAGAAAAGATTGTTTTTGTTCCTCAGCTCCTTAGCTCCATCTCCGCTAATGAATCTCTCTTTCTCTCTCCTAAATGACAAAATTATTCTAAATAGACCTTTGCATACATAAACAAACTGCACATTAAACCCCCTTCTGTGCCTAAAACAACATGTGCTCTTACAAATTAAATCTTCAAAGTATAAAGGGAAAAAAATCTGACAGCGTGAGATTAGTAAAGTCCTGGGCAGGCCGGCCTTCCTGCAGCTAAACAAAATGCTCTAAGCAATTGCTTACCCCATCACATCCCCATAAACAATATAAATATGGTACACTTTTTGCACACTATACACCTTGTCAATCTTGGCAGAACATGTGTTACAATCCTCTTTTCCTCCTTAAAATTCCAGTATTTACTTATCAGACCCGCTTATCAATGTACAGAATACTGAAGTGGCTGGAGGTTCTTCTTTAAAGATTATATTTTATTATAATAATGTCTCAGGATAAATATAGCAACAACTTGACTTCCATTATAATTAAAATAGTATATACAAGGGAGGACATGTATTTATGAAATACCCTTGGTGGAAATAATAACTATTTCCGTTATGTTTCTGTTATGCTCCATTGACTTGAAAAATTATGTTTCTTATTTATAACTCACCTATTGTTTTTTTTTTTTTGGAACTGATGATTAAGTAGATATAAAATTTTAAATAGATATAAAAGGGTGTATGTGCCAAAATGTTATCACTTTGTTCACAGCTTCCAGCACAAAATAGTTGGAGCAAAATAGCTTGTAATTGTGGGTGATGTAGATATTGTATATATTTGGTTAGAGAAGCACATAGACACATACTGTATATTAAGCCATATTGCATATGGATCACAGAACTGTTTGGTGGTTCCTACCCAAGACTGAGATTAAGTGAGGTAATAGATGATATACTGTATATAGTCTAGAGCTAATAAAAGATGAAACGCATCTTGTTACCATTTTAGTCACCAATTTTTGAAACAGCAGCTTATAATATGTGAGCCATGAATCATGTAAATTATATAGTGAATAAAGTACCCCCTCTTGTAAAATATAAGGATATTATAAGTTACCGAGGAGTTTCATGACCATATAAAAACACGAGGCCGAAGGCCGAGTGTTTTTATACAGGTCATGAAACTCCGAGGTAACTTCTAATATCCTCATATTTTACAACTGGGGGTACTTTATTTATTATAATACACAAATTTCAATGAGTCATGTCACAGAAATTACATCAGAACTCACCGTTTATAACTGATGACATCAGAACTCACCGTTTATAAGGATATAATTTACAGGATATTCATGGCTTTTGTGTATTATATAGTGAATACAGTACCTCCTCTTGTAAAATATAAGGATATTATAAGTTACTGAGGAGTTTCAGGACCATATAAAAACACAAGGCCTAAGGCTGAGTGTTTTTATACAGGTCATGGAACTCTGAGGTAACTTCTAATATCGTCATATTTTGCAACTTGGGGTACTTTATTTATTATAATACACAAGTTTCAGTGAGTCATGTGACATCAGAACTCACCGTTTATAGCTGATGACATCAGAACTCACCGTTTATAAGGATATCATTTACAAGATATTCATGGCTTTTGTGTAATTTATACGGATAGTGATGTCATCCGTTATAGTCGGTGCTGAGTGACATAATTTTTTTATTTTATTTTTTAATTTTACCTTTCTGAGCACTAGTTAATTTATATAGCGGACATCTTTCAAACAGTCATTGACCTTTCCCTGATTAAGTTCTAAAGAACAACAATTGCATTTATCGTTTAATTCATAGGTGATGTTAGCACTTTATCTACCACCAGGACTATATGGATTCACCTTTTCCTTTTATTGACACCTTAGATAAAAGCTTTGCGCCTGCTGTGGGAATGATCCTTATGAGATTCTTATTGGTGCTTTTATTAAATTTCTGTATATTAGCTAGCATTAGCGTCACATTATAACTGAGTTGGATATGGTTATGCCAATATGGAGAGCAGGCAATAAATCCCATAGTGTTCTACACAGTATTACTGGGACCATTGCTTGAATATTATATGGACAGCTACAATGACATGTTCATTAGAACCCAGCAGGTGTCCTTGTAACTGCCAGTGGCCCAAATAACATTGAAAGCTCTTGATGGCTGTTGTAATAATTGTTGAAATTTGATTATCTGCGGCATAGGCTAATGAGTGCGAACTGAACATTCCTCTTCATATGCTGCCTGTGTTTTTATTTTATGCATGCCATGAAAATGCCTAATATAGTGAAGGGAACCATATAGAGAATAGCAATCATTTCTCAAGACTGGTATTCACTATATATTTCTTTTTTGGGACATGTTTTCAAGCTCTGAAACAGGTGCTTTTGAGTGGCAAATCTTTAGCATTTTCAACAGTTTTTAATCATACAGTTATTATTGATACAATTATTGATACAGTTTAGACAAAAAGGGGTTGAATATCCTTTAAGAAAATATGAAGCTACACGCTTACTAAATCTTAGTAGTAAAGTGTTCATGTAGACACTGGTTTGAGTCAGGAGAGATCTTTTCCTCATCCGTGAGAATTTAATGACAGCTTCCAACCATGTTTCTCACCTTTCAGCAGACTGAATAAAGCTAATTAGCTGTTAATATACTACAGAGTTCAAGTTGATCGACAGGAGTATTTTATTACCTTCAGCTAATGTGACTGTACATGTCATTTGCCATTGTATAAACACAGTTAGTTATTAATTAATTTGAGACCAGCAGCCTCACAGGATAGTTTTTTTTTTTTGAGGGGGGCAGGATAATAGTAAGAGGCCCCTGTTGCTAAGCTGTTTAGCTCAATTTGTTTATTGAGTAGCAGCAAAACTTAGGGCAATAAATTTACTCTTTTTTTTGAGACGTAAGCTTAATGGATACTCTATGAGCTGAGCAAAATAGGGCATGGCATTTCATTTGGAGTTCCTTTTCTTTCACCCTGCGGTTTTATCACATCTACAAACCCCTTCACACCAACACCTCATTAAATAGGCAAAGCAAAACACATTATCACAAAGCTTAAGAATGCATTGTAGGCAAAAGAAATGCGTTTTTGTAGTTGGCACTGTGTATCCTAAACAAAATCTAAATCGCAGGTTAAATACAATTCGTTGTTATCGTATAAGTGTTAAAATGAGGTTTAAAAGGGGACGTTTTACATGAGATCCTGTTTAGTTTTGGCCGTTGAGCCTCTGTCCCCGGGCACTTTATTCTGTGACTTTATTATGCGCTTGCGTTTTCTTCTATACGGGGGATTCAGCTGTTAATCTGAAGGCAGTGTCAGAATGGCAGCACATTTCTCATATGAAAGTAACAGGGTTGATGATGCTAATAGCCTTGGTGCTTCCTGTGTTCCATCATTGTGACAAGTCACCAGAGGAGAGAGGAGGCTGTGATCACCAGGCAATCTAGAAGGCTTCCTGCTTGTTCCCTTCCTTTTCTGATCTTTTCAGTTCAAATTTGTTAAGAAGGAATTTAAATACGGCATGAAACCTTAATGAGATGTATAGTGACATTTTATCGGGAAAAAAAGAATTCTGTTTCTTTAGCCCCATTTATGACAGAAGTGGTAACGTGAACCTTCGTAGCATGTAAACATCGAAATGGCAGCTCTTTCTACTTGCTAATTATATTAATTAATTTTTAAAGCTGTATTAGGGTCTTTAAATAAAAAATGGTGTTGGTCTTTCCTCTTAATGATAAAGGACTGACTGTGAGCTTTTAGTCCTGCATCATTAAAGAAAAATGTCTCTTTTAATGCATTGTGTATTTTTCTTATAGTATGTGTCAAGCAACTGGCATGTGCAGTCTTCCCGGAGAAGATTATATGATTTATTCAAATTAAACTTTTATATTATTAGCTTGAGGTTCATCTGAATTATGCTAAAAGACATTAAATGAGTCAATGTTGGTGCTTTTTGCATACTACAGTTAATAGGCAATAATAATATTTATATATCACATTTCTTCCAAATGTAATTCCATGTAGCACAGTAACTCCATAAATAACGCTCTAATAATGAAGGAAAAGAATGTGACACATAGCAGTTTTGTATGTGTGGGTTAGATTTGTATAGAATGTGTGGATTAATGGTGCATGATCTGGGCTACAGAGGTTCATCTGAGGAGCAAATGGAGCAACAGAGCTGACACACACTTGTTTGCTCTATTCTGGATATTAGAGGAAGAGACCACTTTGCTTTTCATGCAAATGCCTGGTGGGCCGCTTCATTTATAGTCTGGGGAAGTGGAGCTGCTGAATGGGGGCTGAAGCCTAATGGTAGCCAAGGGGAGTCAAAGCCACTGGGGAGGCCGAAGCCTCAGAGAACAAAGAAGCTGCTGTCACCTAGGAGGAAGAAGTCCGCTTGTTAAATTTTAAAGGTAAGTTTCCATTAAACAACAATGGGTTTTTTTTTTGGTTTTATTTTAAAGGAGCCCTGACCCATTGTGTTTGGTAACTTGAGAGGCTCCTTGTAACACCCCATGTCAGGAATAATCTCAAAAGCAAACCTACCAATAAGATAGTACTTAGCCCTCAGCATTGCCTCTTCCTTGCCATAGTGTTCCAGTTGTATTGCAGCTGTAATATACTATAGTGTTTATTCTTCTTCTAGTTATTATTATTATTATCATTGATATTAATAATTATAAATACTTTTTTCAATTCACTTTAATAAAATTGTTCAACTATAAAGACCATAATGTGGTTTTTGTTGGAGTAGAGCTCTTTTCCCTTTCTTCTGCTTGTCAGAGATCCCTTGATTTAAATTTTTTCAAGCCTTGTCAAAAGTTATTTGTTTACAGAATGCTTGGCCATCCATAAGCTCAAGTTGTAAATCAGTTTAGCTTGACAGAACAGGACTCGGCTGATGAAAAGAGAAATTTAACCAAAGCTCCATGTTAACTCTCTGTAGTTCCTGCAACATTGCAATGTGATCTCCTTGGTAGTTTCCTTTAGCATGCAAATAATCATATAGCCCGAAATGGGGATGTAGAATAGGCAACCGTTATCACTAGAAGATCTTGAGCTTGCGTATTTATTTTAAATTAAAATAATCTTGACCCAACAATCGGGTGTTGTTTTACTGATATTTAAATTAGTGAACATGGGATTGTTAAGAACACTTAACAAGATAACTGTGCTTTAGAACTTATATTCTACATATAATTTTAGAGCACTGCTAATTAAAAAATAAAGATGTTCCGATGAATAGTTCTCGTTTTGTTACATCTTTATATTGTCCAAATGACAGGGAATGAACCTGGGGTGGAGGTTGTGACTAGGGTTTTTGTTCATAGTCATCTGTATACACCTACACAAATTGATTTTCTTTGTTGACTATTGCAAGCCATTCTATTACATGTCATTTGTTGCAAGCTAATGCAGAGTGACTTGATCCTTAATTGGAATAGATGGTATTTTAATTTTAGAACACAGACTATAATAGATCTCCGTCAACACCTTGTTTGAAGTTATAGGTATTTCCCATTGTTTTCTTTTGACTGAAAACTCATTTGGGACCATTTGTAACACTGAACATTCCCTTTAGTATCAATTCACTTTAAAATAGACTGACCAAGGCAGTTTATGCCAACCTGGTATCATGTCTGATGGAGCCAAAATCGTTGGGATCTATAGAGATGAGAGGACATGAAGCTCAAGTAGAGGTTCTTCAGTACATAGTTTATTCATTAACAGTGGTCTGTATACACCTACAGAAATTAATTTCTGTGTTTGACTATTACATGTCATTAGATCTTTAATTGGAATAGATGGTACAAAAATTTTAAGACAGACTAGAATATATGTCCTTCAAAAGCATCATTTGGTTGACCACCCAGGAGCTTTCCTTTGTAACAATGAGCAATTCTTTTAGTGCTAATGCTGTGCATTTAAAGTACACAAGGCAGGGTATAAAAACCTACTGTAGTTGTTATGGAAACTGTGAGCTTAAGTACTACATGCTATTAGTAAGCACTATGGTGCAAGCACAGATCATAGGAAGCTGATACCATACTTGCAGGAACCAAAATTGGTGAGATCCAAAAAGATAACAGGCATGGACCTGTGCGTTGTGCATAGATTTATAAGCCTAGATTTGTGCATAGATTAATACACCTTCATATTTGTATGACTATGGCATGTCACAAGTTGTAGATCTATGATCTTTTTGGCCTTTGGCTGAACCCCCAGTTGTTTCCATCATAACATGACATAATCCATTTAGTGTCAATACTCAGATACAAGTAGACTCATCAGACTCATGAGCAGTGTATACCCACTTACTGTAGTTGTTTTGGAACTTGTGCCTTTAGCTTATTAAGGCTATTGGAAGACACTATGGTGAAACTTAAATCACTCCAAAGTAATAGGAAGCTGATCTCATACCTGCAGGAACCAAACCATGTAGGCATAAAGATAAACAAATAATTTACACCAGAACCCAAAAAGTGGATCTTGCAAGACTGAAGGGAACAATTGGGGCAGAACACTAAGGGGCAATTTTCATTGCGATAATGTTTTTTTCCATGTTTTAGTGAGATCACGTTTTTCTGTAATTATGCGGTTGAAGGGGAAACAATTGATCTCTTAATTTTAACTAATGAATACATCTGCCTCTAAGTTCAGGTTTTGATAATCATAAAATTAGATTATATTATATCTAAAATATCTACCATGTGGACTCCCTTGTCTACTCCACCCCCCCCCCCCTTTATTTCTGTTTATTTTCCAGGAATGAAAAAGTTGGCATGCTTACAGCTTGTTTGGATTGCAGTGTGTGTGTTGAACAATATCACAAATCAGGAAGCTTTATACTTCTGCCACATGCTGTCAGTTGCTGAAATTCATTTTAACTACAAGGAGTTACACCTGAAAAATATTTACAACATAGAAGGCAGCCTTCCATATCCACACATGTATTTCAAAAACACTTGTGTTGGCACCTTGTTGGAATATTTTGTTGTATATATTTGTCATATCAGTGTAACAGTAATCAGCTGATTATCAGGCGAGAAAAGAACTGACTTGTGCCAAATAGTTTACATTTTCAGAACCAGGGGACAGAAAAGGCTAAACAAATACTGCTTTCAAGCCTAACCACAGTTTTATACAGTTATATTTTGAAAATGTGTAATGCTTATTGAAAAGTTGCTTAGAATGACATTTCTTTTATTATTTACAGTATATCAGTCTGGCATAACACTCTCTAAACAGAGGTGGGGGCCACAACACTGCCTATGAGCAACATAAAATGCTGTTTATATCTTTACCCCAGCAATTTGACAACAATGCAGACCTCTGCACACCTTACAATGTCACTGTAGAAATCAATACCTATCCTACCCAGTGTTATTATGATAAGATCGTACTGTCACACCTCACTGAGTTTCAACTACAGTATGGGGCATATTTATCAAGGGTCGAATTTCGAATTGAAAAAACGTCGAAATTCGAATTCAAAAAGACCAACCGAAATAAAGTTTTTGATCGAATAAGTCTGTATTCAGCCAAATTTGAATTGTACAAATCGAAGGAATATCACACTCAATCGAATTCGATTCGAAGTTTTTCCCCAAAAAAACGTAGATTTTTCAAAGTCCACCAATTGACTCCAAATAGGTTCTAGGATGTCCCCCCCATAGGCTAAAATAGCAATTAGGCAGGTTTTAGATGGCGTATGGTTGAAGTCGAATTTTGAAAGAGACAGTACATGATAAATTTCGATATTCAAATTTTATTTATTTTTTTATTTTTCTCAAATTCTATTCGAATTTGAACTATTCCCTAGTCGAAGTACACAAAAAATAGCTCGAAATTCAAATTTTTTTCATTCGAAAATTCACCTCGACCTTTGATAAATCTGCCCTATTTGCTAGTGCAGTGGTTAGCATTACTGACTTGCAGAACTGGGGTCCCAGGTTTGACTCTACCCTTGGCACTACAGGTATGGGATTGGTTATCAGGAAACCCGTTATCCAAAAAGCTCCAAATTAGGGAAAGACTGTCTGCCATAGACTCCATTATAACAAATATTCCAAATTTTTACAAATGATTTCCTTTTTCTCTGTAACATTAAATCAGTACCTTGTACTTAATCCAAACTCCAGTAAGATCTAATAAATCATATTTGGAGAAAAAACTGCTTATTGAGTTTATTTAATGTACAGTATACATGATTTTCTAGTAGACTTAAGGTATTAATCCAAATTACAGAAATATCTATTATCCAGAAAACCCCAGGTCCTGAACATTCTGGATAGCAGGTCTCATACCTGTATTTTCCCCAGGTACTCTGGTTTACTCCCACACTCTAAAGACATATTGGCAGGTTAACTGGCTTCTGATGAAATTGATCATTCTGTGAACCTGTGCTCAAACCCCCAATTGATGCCTACCCATTGTCATAACCACTGCATCACTGGGACAAGAAATCTGAAAGAGATGTGGTGCCAATGCTGACCTGGATTTTACCGGCTACACCAGTGGGCCAGTCCAACCCTACTAATGCCACTACAATGGCCTTTAAGGGTTTAAAAGATCCACAGAATTTCCTGAAGTTCAGTTGAACTGAACAAAATGCTTGATTAATTGATGTTACTTTTTTAACATTACTTTAAGTTGCCAGCCTGACCTGAATTAATGCAGGACCAGAAATAGGGGTAGGCAGGAGCTTTGGGTGCATTGTAAGACAGTGTATAGTACTTTTAAAATGTATGTGCCCAAACTATACAATGACAGATGACCACATTCCTTACCAGTCCAAATAGCCAGCTCTGCCATCACAATTAACCTTGTGCCGCACTGGCTACAATACGCAAGCATAATCCCCCCTTTAGTAAAGTGAACACTGCATATGCAAACCCATTCAGCCACACATCCACAGTGGAGGAATGCTGAGCTCTCTAAGACAATGGTGAGGGGTATAATAGAAGATAGGCACTTGGAGTAAAAAGGTAAATAAGAGAATATCACATAGGCTGGTGGCTGGGTAAACAGGTGACTGAAAAAAAGCTGCAGGAGTGAAAAATATAAAATAGGTTGAAAGAAAAGACAAGAAAAATTATGTAGAAGAAATGAGCTAAAACTTATTTTAAAAAAATGCTTTGTGTATGGTTACCATTCTGAGGGGTTGTGCACACTGTGCATAGTTTTCCTATGGCACAAATGAAAACCTTATTTGTTTTCTTCCTTATTAAAAATACATGCATTTTTACTATTCTACGAATGCAGGAAAGAATGCATAAAGCAGAATGTAGAAAATGTACCTTGTACCTTGCTAGCGTCTCTGCGACATTATGCGTCCCTATAACTACTGACTCTTTTCTAACTTGTACATTTTTTTCCTGTTTCTGTTGTTATAACTAATAGTTATGTGGCCTATCAGGGCATACAAAGACATTCTGTTTTTGTTTATTTTGTTATTTTCTGTTTTTGTTATAAGGATTATTCAAAGCTCCAACCAGGATATCTCTCACCCTTTAAGCTTCTATAATCACTCTTCTGATTCCCTGTAGAGTTGCAGATAAGCTACCAAATCCTCCTTCGTGCCTTCAAGGCCAGTAGTTCTGCAATTTCTTCTTCGCTTTGCAGGCTCTCTTACTACATTCCTGGTCACCTCCTGCACTTTGCTCAGTGCTTCCATCTAACTAGCCTGCATTCCACAAGAGCCCATTCCCAACTAAGACCAACCAGTGACACAACTCTTGAATATATTCCATCTTATTGTCATAAAAAAGGCAGCATCTTGTAAAAAGATTATGCATGGTAGCCTAATGCAAATAAACTGTATATAACTGTACTTATGTTATACATAACCATATTGCAGTTGCACAAGTAGGAACTGAATTCTCAGTAAAGGTCTTAACTGGCATGTAAAGGCAAAATATTAAAATCCAATTTTTATTTTGTTTAATGAAAAAGAAACCTATCTCCAATATACTTTTATTTAGAATGTGTACCGTATTTATAAGAATCCTGACTGTATGCAGTGAAATTCTTCCTTTATTTACTGCTGTGGATAGGAATTGTCAGACGTTCCCTAACTGCTGGGCAGGGAAACAATCTTATGATCAGCAGGGGGAGCCCCCGCCTTACTTCTCAGCGTGCAGAACTCAAGCAGCTTTGTTTGTTTCCCTGTAGAGCAGTCAGCGACTGTGTAGAGGTTTGTATTGGATTTTATTGTTGCCTTTGCATCCCCTTTACTGTTTGTAACTCCAGATGCAGGGACAAAGATCATGGAGCCAGATTTAAACAGATAAACTGGGATCTATTTGATGGATTATTTTGCTGCAGCCACTGGTTCTGCAGAGTTGGAGAAAGTTTGTTTAAACAATACAAAAACTATAAAATCCACATTAGATTAAATGACAACACAGGACCCAGTGCAGTCTGCCTATTCTGATTATTAATCAGTCTTGCTGTATCTGCTTCTAGATATTATTTCACTTGTGCTGTTTTGATAATTTATGATGATCCCTAAGCAGCCCAGACCTCACTGAGCATGTGCACAGTCTTGGTCTTGCAAAGATGTTTAACAAAATTACAAGATAGTGACCCCCTTTGGCCAACTTTGAAAGCATAAATCATTTGTTTGATTAGGCTTGATGTGCCGTAAGTTCATGTTTATGTTTAGTATACAAAATACAGCATTTCTAGCCTTATTCTATTTTAGACTTTACTTCTCCTTTAAACCATATTCTCTTAGACTGATTAGTGCCTATACTGTATGTCCCAATGCAATAATTATCAAATGGATTGATTAACCTGTCTTTTAATTCCAATCAGAAATGGAAAATCCACTTGTTCTGTCTACGTTAATGTGTGGACAAATCTGCTGGAGATGTCCAACATCTGCCTATATGTTCCTGTAACAGCAGGAAAATTGTTTCTGGATCCTAGATCGGACCAGCCCTTGGATAAACTTGATACTAAAAGCTAATATCAGTAACCCTGTATTTTCTCAATTGCTAAAAAGCCATCAAAGTGCTCAGATTGTCCCGCACAGTTTGCAGATCTTTCTGAAGAGCAACCATCTTCTTGACTCCTTTCAGTTAGGTTTCCACAGAAGTCACTGTGGACCATTCTCTTTTTTTAAGAACCTCAAAATGCTTGATATCAAATAACTCTCCTTTACCGTGTCCTTTATCATGGTTCTCATCTTCCTATGTAAACTTTTAGTGGTATAAATTCTAACTGGACCTCTTCTCTTGTTCATCTCTCTGTATGCCACAAGGGTTTGTTTTTGAGCCATTTTTCTTTCAATCCTCTCTCTTGGTGACCCATTAAGATCCTATGGCTTCTCCTTAATGCTGATACTATTTTCTTTTCTCTGGCACCCAGGGATTGGCACAATAAGAATCAAATTCTTACCCTGCATTCCTTTACTCCCCTCTCCAAATATATTTGCTCTCATCTCCCAATACACGTCAACCCAATCATTGTGCTCATCTTGGCACAATTGGTTGACCATACACAGGGCAGCCATCAGAAATCGCAGGGCCCCATACGAAAAAAATTCCTGGGCCCCCTGGGCTGTGCCCACCACAAGCCCCACCTACAGTTCCACCCTCCCCACCCCACAGGTCCACCCCCCACCACACGCTAAAAAAAATAAAACATTGGTGGCTATGGTTTTCAACATGTTAATAAAAAAATATTGGTGGTCAGGGCCCCCCCATTAAAAAAAAACATTTGTGGTCAGGGCCCCCCACTAAAAAATATTTGTGGCTAGGACCCCACATGGGGAAAAAACGTCCATGTAAAAAAACTTGCACCCCCTGAAGTTTAAAAAAAAATTGGTGCCCAGGGCCCCACCACACAACAGGGATCACAAAGGGTTACCTTTAGAGGGGCCCTGCCATGTTACACTTACTTCATTAGTGTTGCCCACCTGCTGCAGTGAGCTGCCAACTACAGAAAGGAGGAGGGGAGCACAGGTGGCTGCATCTTCTTCCAGTGACAACATTTTCTTACCTTATTGGTCACAGAATTTAAAGTCCTGGTAAAGCTGCATGGTGATTGGATGAGCTGGAGGAGAAGTTCAAACCTCAGCTATCCAATCCCTGAGCAGCTCAACCAGGACTTAAACTCAGTGACCAATAAGGGGAAGTAATGGACAGAAGATACCTCCCCTTGTGCTCCCGCCCTACCTTCCCGAAGTCAGCAGCTCTCAGAAAGCAGGGGGGCCCAGCTAATCAAGAAAGTGTGAAGTGGCAGGGCCCTCCTTACCCTCGGGGCCCCCTACAACTCTCCCCCCTGTCCCCCCCTGATGGCTGCCCTGACCATACAGTTCACAATAAGAGCAGAGTCGCACATTAAACCTTTCCTGTTCACTGTGCCATGACTCCGAAATGCTCTACTATCTTGCATCAGGAAAACTCTTTCTAGAGAAAGGGAAAAATGTTGCTAATCTTCCTCTGCAGGAAGACACCCCTGAACAATGCATGTGTCCCCCTCCCCATTGTAGGCTGTAGGATTGAAGCTCATTAGGACAAGGACCTCATTCCAACTGTGAACTGAAACTTATTCTCACTGTCTAATTTATAATTACTATACTATTGTCTGTGTTATGACTTATGATAAAGTGGTGGCTACATTTGTGGAGCCATGTAAATAAATAAATGTAAAATACAAGCTCAATGTGGCAGTAGCTCCAATGTTACTCCTGTGTCAGTAGATGTACCCATGCAGATGCAGCATAAATGTACTATATGTATTAAATGTGTATTAAATAGTAAGAAAAAGGAAACATAATGAAAAGTGAGTTCTCTATTTACTAGTAGCGACTCACCCCTAACTAGTCAGACACTATTAGATTTTTCCAGCATTGCCTGTGCTCTAACGCAATGTTTCACGTCTGTTAACAACCTGAACACATTTTACAAATGACAAAAATATCACCCAGGATGAGGAAATTGTTACAATGAGCAAAATATTCTAAGCAGCAACAAAGTGTTTTTGAAATACGAGTGCAGCAATGGAAAACTGTCTTCTCTGTGTTTCTCCGGTGTTATCCAGAGATTCACTCGCAGTAGATAAAATTGCTTTGTGCCTCTCGCTTATTCCAGGAACTGACAGCACGGGTGAAGAGTATAATACTTCTTGATTGTGATATTGTTAAACGCACACTGCAATCAGAACAAGGTACAAGTGTGCCAACTTTCTCAGTCCTAGAAAATGCTGAAGAACCCGCATAAGTACATCAGGTGATTTACTAGACAGAAGGGTTTCTATAAATGCTGTTCATTTATCACCAGACTGATATACTGGTATATACAACTTTTATTTTTCACCAGTCCATGCTTTAAAGCAATGTCCGTATCTGTAAGAGGATCTCAGAAATGAAAGGGAATGTTTTATTGGCTCATATAAATTGGTGCACTAGGTTAGTGTTAAACCATTGTTTTAACAATGATTCCAGAAATGGTTAGACCCATAATGGAATGATTGTCATATGTTGTCTAAATTGTATAGAATACAATATGTTTAGTGGAAATATATTTAATATAAAATAGAACTTTGTCATTCATTTGCTGGATGAACAGTTACAAGTACAGATGTACCATGACCTGGATAAATGAGTCTTCACAAACATTTAAAAAAAAAAACGTTTTTTTTTTGTTTTTTAAAGCATTTCCCTTTCCTGAATAAAAATAGTGTAATAAAATGTACCCCTATTCTCCAGCATTAGTCTATCCAATGATATATCTACAAAATACTATTAATTCCTTGTATTAAATTTCCTAAAGTGTGTGCTTATATGGTAGCCTATTAATTGGTTTTAATCCCTAAATCAAAACAGTATCCTGCCACAACTTCCACCTATTAATGATAGCGCTTCTTCTGAAATGTCTCAGTCAACATCATGACCCAAAATGGCAAATCTATTTGGGTTGGCCAGCCCAAAGTTTATCTCCAACACTATGTGGTCATTGTCTAAGACCCAAGATAGAAGGGCAAGAGCATGCTGTTTAGTAGTCAGTCAACCCTCACCCAACCCTGATGCACTCACTCCTACCCCTAATCTGCCTGCTCCCAAGTAGAGCCCATCTCATGGGGCCTGAAACGCCAATCTCTGATGTCACTGATGGGGGGGCAGAATCAGCACATCTATAAACACAGGCTGCTTGAGGCACAAGTCAGGCAAACATTGGACCAAACTTGTCTGACTTGTGGGTTTCAGTGTGACCTGCACATCACTACCACTTAGTACTCATGCTCATCTGTGCAGGGCACAACATCAGTAGGCCATCAGGGCCCTGTTGCAGCCTGCATCCACTGGTAACCTTAACCGTGTCATATATATATATATATATATATATATATATATATATATGTATGTATATATATATATATATATATATATATATATATATATATATATATATATATATATATATATATATATATATATATATATATATATGACATATATATATATATATATATGACATATATATATATATATATATGACACGGTTAAGGTTACCAGTGGATGCACTGTATTCTGTATATGCAGTATACAGTATGTCTCTTGTGGACCATGTTGAAACAACTCCAGGGCCACACAGGTGACATAAGCGATGGCACAAGTGTTTACCCCTTCTGCGTTTGCAAACTCATAGAGAAAGAAATTAATGACCCACATAATTTTAGCAGTGCTAGTTACCCACATCTAAAAGTACTGCTTGCAACTTATAGAAACATATAGAAACAGCATTTCCATTAAAATTACAACAAAGAGTATGTTTTGGAAAGGTTATAGAGAGCAATTTATTAACTGCTGCAAATCTGAACCCACTGCATCATTCTGCAGAGAGGTACAGTCTAGCAACAGTGGATCCATTTTATTGCTTAATTAAAATGTATTCAACTTTGTTTTTATTGTCCCTCCATTGTTCTGCATCACTGCCTCAGTCATCCTTCATCTGCCGACTCCTATGCTTGCAAAAGAAAAGACTATGGGGGTGATTTAGTAAACTCTGAATGCAGAAATCACCAAAAATGCGTGATTTTTTTTTTATAAAATCGGAATTTATTAAACCTAGAAGATGGAAAAGTGTGAATCAGAAAATCCAGACCTGTTGAGGTTGCATATAAGTCAATGGAAGAAGTCCCAATGATTTTTTAATGTGCACTGGGTTTCGTGCAATACCTGAAGTTTTTGGAGTTTTCAGGTGAAAAATCTGTCAAGTCTAAAGAGATGGCTTCTTTTCTCTGTTCCCATTCTACCTGTCTATAGAGTCTTCTAATATGTTTGTAAATAGTAACCATGTCCTCTCCTAATTGCCTGTTCCACTAAAATGAAGTATTTGC
The DNA here is from genome assembly GCF_017654675.1 of Xenopus laevis. Classification (NCBI taxonomy): domain Eukaryota; kingdom Metazoa; phylum Chordata; class Amphibia; order Anura; family Pipidae; genus Xenopus; species Xenopus laevis. The sequence continues at coordinate 29,679,830 of NC_054388.1, forward strand.
TTAGGGTTCGCCGCCAGTATATACTGTATATGCAAGGAAAAAAATTAAGACATAGACATATTGTAATAAGCTATTTAGGTGCAAATGAGTATGCCCTAGTATCTTGTGTCGGCCACTGACAATTGTTTGCACTAAGCCTTCCATATTGCTATGGTGTAAGTCCTCAAGACACTCAGCTCAGAAATAAAAGAGTTGTGTGTGTGATAACAATGCAACTTAAAGTGGTGTTAAAGTTATATACAAAAAAAAAAAAAACTTTACTTTAAACATGTTGTACTGTTTCAAAAATAGGGCTGCTTAGCCCGAAACATGTTGTGAATAAAAGCACTTTGCAGCAAGCTCTGCGTGTTGGCTGACTTCCTGAGTGAACCGTTTGAAACTTTGAATTGATACACCTGTGACGGGGGTGTCCACCAGGATTAACAGCCTTGAATGTACTACGCTTAGTCATCTCTACAGATTTCAAAAATAAAGGCTAAGGTTTGTCCTGTTTACCCCCCTCAAATCTGACAGCCGCCTGTAATGATAATTTTGTGGTAGCCGACTGTGCTGCTTAAGAGGAATTTTTGGCTCCTTCTAGTGATGCCGAAAGCACATAAACTGATTTTGTTTGGCCTTGCAACAGACAAAAGCTTTGATGAGAAACAGACTGAAGCAGTTTTATATGGTCAGGCAGGAGAGCAAGAGCCAACATCCTTCTAAGCAGTATAGCCAGCAGCTGTCAGATCATCATTACCAACGACTGTCAGGGCCAAGGAGGAAATAGGACAAACTTTAACCTTTATTTCTGAAACGGTGCAAAATTTTTAAAGCAAGTAACCCAAAAATCTATTTTTTTGGGGGGGGGGGGGGGGTTTAGAGTCCCTTTAATATTTGAACAGAATTCCATGATAGCTTTTTCTGCTACTTTAGAGTCTCATGCGCCATAGATTAGGACATGGCTTATCTGTTCCCTCCTGATTAAAAGTTACTTTTAAAGGGATACTGTCATGGGAAAACATGTTTTTTTTCAAAATGCATCAGTTAATAGTGCTGTTGCAGCAGAATTCTGCACTGAAATCCATTTTTCAAAAGAGCAAACAGACTTTTTTATATTCAATTTTGAAATCTGACATGGGGCTAGACATATTGTCAGTTTCCCAGCTGCCCTCAGTCATGTGACTTGTGCTCTGATAAACTTTGGTCACTCTTTACTGCTGTAGTGCAAGTTCTAGTAATATCACCCCCCTCCCTTCCACCCCCAGCAGCCTAACAAAAGAACAATCGGAAGGTAACCAAAGATAGCTCCCTGGTAGATCTAAAAACATATGTCCAGCCCCATGTCAGATTTCAAAACTGAATATAAAAAAATCTGTTATTAACTGATTTATTTTGAAAAAAAAATATTTTCCCATGACAGTATCCCTTTAAGTAGGAGAAACAACAGCTTGCAAGAAAGTAGTTTCATCCTAAAGTGCAGGCACAAGTCACATGACCGGGGCAGCTGGGAAACTGACAATATGTCTAGCACCATGTCAGATTTCAAAATTGAATATAAAAAAATCAGTTTGCTGCTGTTTTGAGAAATAGATTTCAGGGCAGAAGTCTGCTGGAGTAGCACTATTAACTGATGTGTTTTGAAAAAAAAAACATGTTTTCCCATGACAGTATGCCTTTAAATACTGTGTTCTCATCCTAATGCGCCTTTAACAATCCCAGTCAGATTAGTGGAATAAAACATTGTGAAACCACTAATAAGAACTGAAAAAGAGAATAAAGAGTGTTAAAAGCAAACCTACATAAATGCTTATAAACATTTATGGACTCTAAGTGCACATTGAATTATTTATTAAGATGACAGGAAAATTACAGTTATCATAGTTCCCACTAATGTGTGAACATAGGGGTGTTGGGGAACTTCAGGATAGGTCAAGAGAACAGTGGATACAAGCAATACCAAGACATACTGTAGGTGGAGAGGGCTGTAATGGAAATAAAGTGCTAAGGTTGTTAATGGACAAAAAGTTGCCAAAATAGCCCAGCTTTAAAGAAAGAGTGAGACTGTTCTTAAATGGGTGGTTGGAAGGGAACGGCAGACTGGTGGGGTGAAAGCTGGGACTTTTGATTTAAATGCAAGGTCCAAAGAGACACTGCAAACGACTGGAATGGGTAAATGGTTCGGGGAACAAACTTTCCCTTATTCCGGGACAAGTATTGCATGTGGGGCATTCAAAACGGTTAGGAAATGTTTATTCTATGCAAAAAGTGATGTTTAAATTTGCTAGAAAATGTCCCAAGGTAAAATGTGAGAATGTGACTGTGGGGTGTGAGGTAACACCCATAGTAAAAATTGTAGGGGTGACCCCCAATGTGAATGTTCCCCTAGGGAAGGTGAATGAGGTAATTTACAGTGGGAAATATGTGAAAGCAGAGGAAGAGTGTCTGCAACACAGTAATTTGAATGGAAAATGTGTTGGTAATTCAGCTGGGGGTATCTTAAAGGTGAAGTGAACCCTAAGCCCAGCCTCATGTATAACTTTTATGAAATTGTGTGCAAAGTAGAGTGCACCTATTGTTTTGCCTCAGTCTGCTGATGTGTTTGCCAAAATAATGGAAACGTGTAACCAGTACTTAAAGGGCATGTGAAGGCAAAAAAATAAAATCCCATTTTTACTTTCTTTAATGAAAAGGAAACCTATCTCCAATATACTTTAATTAAAAAATGTGAAACCTGACTGGATGCAGTGAAATTCTCCCTTTGTTTACTGCATTGAATAGGAATTGTCAGACGGTCCCTAACTGTTCTGCAGGGAAACAATCATACTGATGAACAGCAGGGGGAGCCCCCACCTTACTTCCCAGCCATGCAGAACTCAATCAGCTTTGTTTGTTTCCCAGTAGAGAAGTGGGCGACTGTATAGAGATTTGTATTGGATTTTATTTTTGCCTTTACATCCCCTTTAATGTTTCCAACTCCAGCTGCAGGGACAAAGATCATGGAAGGATTATTTTGCTGCAGTCACTGGTTCTGCAGAGTTGGAGAAAGTTTGTATTAAACAATACAACATATATAAAATACACATTAGATTACATGACAACACAGGACCCAGTGCAGTCTGCCTATTCTGATTATTAAACAGTATTGCTGTATCGGCTTTTGGCAGATATTATTTGACTTGTGCAGTTTTGATAATTTATGACAATCCCTAAGCAGCCCAGACCACACTGAGCATGTGCACAGTCTTGGTTTCGCAAAGATGTTTAACAAAGTTAAAAGATGGTGAACCCCCTGTGGCCAACTTTGAAAGCATAAATCATTTGTTTGATTAGGCTTGTGGTGCAGTAAGTTCATGTTTATGTTTAGTATACAAAATATAGCATTTCTAGCATTATTCTATTTTAGACTTTAGTTCCCCATTAAACAGTAAAGTGCTGGTGTGTGAGCAAGTTGATACAGGTAGAGACTCTCAACTCACCAATAGTAATCCCTTAGAGACACAGGGATGTGCTGAGTGTTTATTGAGTGAGAATAAAACAGAATGCGATGGTGTGGAAAAAGGACACCCGATATCCCCGGCAGTGGGTACATTTAATTTTCAGAGTGTGCATGATTGTGACAAAGACATCAGAGCATGTGTGTCTAACAGGGTTGATACAAGTCTAGTCAAAGTGTCTTCCCTAGTTGATGATAAAAAGCAGGAGTTGTGTGTGACCATTCCCATAGACATACATGTGTCAAATTCCTGTGGTAGAGGTAATAATTTTGCCTTACAGGATTTGTCCAAGAGAGTCATACCTTCCAGGTTGGGTGGTAATCTGGTGAAAAATAAGCCTCCCTGTGCAGGTTCAGGCTTGGCAGCAGAATGGCTTACTGCATGTGATGAAAGTGACTTCAGTGGTTCAGGCATGATAACCTGGCAGAGTCAAGTGAAGCAAAAGTGTGAACGAAAGTTCAAGGTGCCTGAGGGAGATTCAAACATGTGTATGTACACTCTGATTGAGTTGCATGTGTTGGATCTGGTAAACGCTGACGACAAAGTGATTAAACTAGAGATTAAAATCCCTGTAAGGGCTCTTACTCACGAGCTGTTGTAGCTGCGCTCCCCTGCGTTCTGTTATTCTGCATCAGACGCATTACATTTTTTCCAATGGGGCTGTACTCACACTGGCGCGTGTAGGTGCCGAACACAGGGAAAAATGCAACATGTTGCGTCTCAACCTACGTTCGGCGCCTAAACGCAGTGTCAGACTGGGACACCAGGGGCCCACCCAAAAACCTTTGACTAGGGGCCCACCAATTAATCTTAGACCTGGGGCCCACTCTTTACTATTTACTATACTGTACTATTATTATTCCTTTCCTCACTCATTTATTCTCCTTTTCTTTCCATACTATAATCTATTATTCCATCTATTTAGCCACTTTGTGGAATGGCCATGAAATAGGCCAAATGTTTAGCAGCATGAGGGCCCACTGACACCTTGGTCCACCGGGACTTTTCCTGGTATCCCTGTGGGCCAGTCCGACACTGCCTACACGCGCCTGTGTAAGTACAGCCCCATTGGAAAAAATGTAATGCGTCTATTCCTGCGCTCCCCTGCGGCTGAATGCAGAAAAACGGAACGCAGGGGAGCGCAGCAACAACCGCTCATGAGTAAGAGCCCTAAGAGAGAGAGCGTTTCTGTTGGGGTTTTAATGTGTTCCGCCCCTGGGTCGAAACAAAGGGAGAGGATATGTATCCAGGTATCTCTGGAAAGACATTTCTTTTGTTTGTGTTTCACCAGCATTAGGTGAAATGTAAACTTGTGGCTGCAGCAAGTAATGCTGTTTAATTCTATTTCGGTTTAGGAAAAGCTAGATAGTGGGTCCCTGGAGTGAATGGAAGAGAGCAGGGTAGGCTTCCATTCCTTGCTCCATCAGGCCTTTTACAGCTGCCTAAGCTAGAGGCAGTTAAGTAATTAAGCTACAGGTGTGTTGTAGTTAAAAGGAGGTGTGGCGCAAACCTCAGGACTCTTACCCCTGGATACCTCCTGGAGCTGGAGGAGGGTGAGGGGCCGCGGACACCTCCAAGTGCAGAAAGGAGGTGATTCTGTGTGCAGCTGGGAAAAGAGTGTGATTCCCCCTGTGTTGGAGAGAGCTCCAAAAGGACTGGAGAGGAAGAGAGAGAGAAACCCCTCCTAGGAGTGTGTTTAGAGTGAGCCCCAGAGAGGATTCTGGGACTTGTGTCTAGTAAGGGCTAACAAAACATGAGTTAATGTGAACACCAGTGAGGGTGTAAAAGTGGGACTTTTAATGCTTATGTGAAGCAAATGTGATTCTCTATGTGAAGCCAGTGGGCTGAAGATGTGTTTGTGCCAAATAAAAGCCAGCAAAGCTGCATTTAAACCATTGAAATTGGCATCTGTGCTTGAACACTCACAATATATATACCGGTAATTTTTTGAAATGTTTTACTTTTGTATCTATCAAAATAAAAAGATCATGGTGGCTGAGGTTTAGGATTGAATATTTTAATAATAGTAATGATGTGAAAATAAAAGTACAAAAATTAAGGATGTTTTAAGGACCTTTGGATATTCTATTAGGTCACATTATTTCCTTTCACACCTGGATTTTATAGCAGGTAGGCTTAATATAGGCAACACTCTCCAGCAGGAGCACTGGAAATGTATGTGTAATAAGAAAAATATGTAGGACTTATTGAGGGAAATGGATCTTACCATCGATTTGAAGCTGTGATGTAGAGTCCTGCATGGATTTTTGAAACCCAGACCCTAATCCTCTGTTTTTACTCACTACCCAACCCTTTATCCGCTATTAAACAGGAAGTGCTATTGCTGCAAACTAAGGACATCATCCAAAGAAAGGGAGGGAGGGAGGTAATAAGAACAGGAAAAATTTTAAGAGTATAACTTGATCCTCAGGTTTAGAATATGTGAATAATAGTTCCTTAATGGTGATGGCACACTTGGTGCTTGTCAACAGCAGGAAATCAATCTCCCCAAGGGTGCCAAAGCACCCTGAAAGTATTTTGCCACTTTCAGCTGTCCAGTGATTTATAACCATATGACATTTAGGGCTCTTACACATGAGCGTTTTTACCTGCGCTCCCCTGTGTTCCGTTTTTCGGCGTTCAGCCGCAGGGGAGCGCAGGAATAGACGCATTTAATTATTTCAAATGGGGCTGTACTCACACAGGCACATGTAGGCGCCGAACGCAGGTTGAGACGCAACATGCTGCATTTTTCCTGCGTTCGGCACCTACATGCGCCTGTGTAAGTACAGCCCTAATTGAAATAATTAAATGCGTCTATTCCTGCACTCCCCTGCGGCTGAACGCCGAAAAACGGAACGCAGGGGAGCGCAGGTAAAAACGCTCATGTGTAAGAGCCCTTAGGGTTAGGTAGTTCAGGTAAACACAGAGGACTTATGTATTAAAAACTGTGCACAAACAAGACTACATTTTTTACCTGATTTTTCAAGATTTATTAAAAACTCCCCAAAAAATAAAAAAATTACTCCAAATTACAAATTAACCTCAGTGGAAAGTGCATCTCTATCATTCAAGCAAGATGTGTTTGTGATTAAAGGTCAGGGCAGAATAATGATGTCATTGGCCACAGGACAAACCCCAAAGCCTCTCACTACGACCCAGTCATCTCCCTCTCTTATATAAATATGTCACTGTTTGTCATTTTGCCATTAAAGGAACAGTAACTCCAAAAAAATCAAAGTGTTTTATAGTAATTAAAATATAATGTACTGTTGTTCTGCACTGGTAAAACTGGTGTGTTTGCTTCAGAAACTCTAATATAGTTTATATGAACAAGCTACTGTGGGGGAAGCCATTCAAGCTAGGAACAACCAGAAAATGCACAAGTTACAAAGCACTGTTCAATACAGTGGTGTTTTATTTGTTATCTGCTATGCTCAGGCATGATCATTATACAGTATTGGTTTTACAAATGTGACACATCCCTGCAATGCAGTCCGTTGAGGAGTGAATGGTCCTGAGATAAAATATTGAATTCCATGCCTCCAAACTGTCCTGTTTTTCGTGGATTTTGACAGCTCAACTCATAGTTCCGGATTGTTACTGAAATGTCCCAACTTTCTCTTTGATCTCCTGCACTGAACAGCCAGAAAAAGATCCAACGTTTCGAATACTTAATTGGCCTTTGGCAGAGAGCCCAGAATATGTGGCAGGTGCACTTCGATACATTTGTAACAATTTAAGATAAGAATATAAACAATTGTAACAATTTAAGATAAGCAGGTCTCTTGGGGAAACTGTGACTTGCAGCTTAAAGGGCAATTCACCTTCATTAGCAAAATTGTAATAACACATAAAAAACACAGAAAGGTGTTAAACTTTCATAACCTGCCAAATTTTGTAAAATGAACATGGTAATTAGGGGTGTGTCCACAAAATGGGCAAAAAAACCTTTTGGTCCCTATTTCTATTTTCAAAATGTTGGGAGGTATGGAATTCTAATAGTTTAGTTATGATCTAAATAATAAAGGGGACATTTCCAGCAAAGCAGGTGAAAGACAGAATGGAAGATATAAAATAAAGTATAGATGAAATAATTGAGAATCTTCTTTTAAAAAATGGTATATTTCAGTGATTCATACATCGAGTGAAGCCTGGGTTATGACCATGATAAACATTCGGATAGTCAAACTATATACTTATTTCTGCCTCCTGGACATTTTCCAGCATCGGAGTTGAAAGGGGTTTTACAGGAGACAACATATTTATACTATTAAATATCAAAAATAACACATTTAAGATTTGTACTATTATTAAAATGGCAGAAAGAGCAGAATTTCAGCTCAAGTCCCGGTAATTAGGCTCATGTTGAACACACTTGTGCTGCTCTTTTAATATTGCAGCTCATATCAGCTATGTTTTCGCTGTACGTTGTTTAGAGCTACCTAGAATAGAATTGCATGAGCACTACATTCTCCTTTCATATCTTCTTTCAAGTCACAGTTGGGGTACCTATTCCGGCTGCTTAAGTTTCCTCTGCTTGTTTGGGGGCTATGCTGCTATCAGCAGGTTCCTATTTCCTGTTAACGCAGTTTGGCATTGACTGATAGAAATTTTTAAACAGCCTCAGGCTGTGTTATGCCTCCAATGTAATGTTATTGATTTAATTAGGCTTCTTCTAGTGTGTGGGTGGATTGCTAGGTTGGTGGAGTTGGGAAGAGCAGGGAGTTGTGTGCTAGCTGATTATTCTTGAATTTTAGCTTACCATATCTTCGCTTTTGCCGTCTGTAGTAGAGATTTGAGTTGTATAATCTACAAGGTTAAATTGGTGGAAAGAGAGATTTCTTTTGCAATCATTGCATATCTTGCCAAACTCAACGGAAAACAGTAAATATTCTTTTGTAAACATTTAAAGCTAAATTAAAAACATGGCTTCATATGATACGATGCATTACGGTTTCTCTTATGAGGGAAATGGAAGGGGGAAAGAGGAGATAAAATATAAGCATGATGAGAAGTTAAAACTAGGAGAATGTGGTAGCGGTAGGTTCCATTTACTAAAGTTATATTACATTTTCTTGCTACGTATAGCCAAGGCAATACATTTATCAGGAAGGTACATGGGGATAAGATTAATGAATAAGTCATTTGAATTTGTTGCTACAATTTTTTCATAATTGAACTCGTCTGCATCTATAGGCTTTTTATGTTTTTACTGAAAACTTTACAACAGAATATTTACATAAATTAGACTGATAATAAGGATACATGTTCATGTAATGTATTGTGATATATGGAATAATAGAGAGTGTATGTGTGTGTGTGTGTGTGTGTGTGTGTGTGTGTGTGTGTGTGTGTGTGTGTGTGTGTGTGTATATATATATATATATATATATATAAACTCAAGGTGGTGGGAATATAATTTTTCTAGGGCATATCATTTTTCTAGGTCAATTTACTATCCGTATTCTAGTCTATAATGTCTGTAGGCCTTTATATTTTTTGCAGAATCTTTAGTAGCATAGTAGCATAGTAAAGAATCCAGCAAGGGCTAGAATAGACCCCATTTTTATGGGGTCTATTTATTAAACCTCAATTTTTTTCTGGTTGAGTTTTTAAAGGGGCAAAACTTCATATTTTTAGAGTGGAAGTTTTTCAAGATTTATTCTACTCTGAAGCTGTTAAAAATTGGAATCTGAAAATACTCCAGCTAAAACCTGTCAAAATCAATTATAGGTCAATGGCAGATGGTCCCATTTACAATTGGAAGATGTTTTTTACCTTCAGGATTTTCGATATTTTTGGGCTGTTTGCCCTGGTTTTCCTTGATTATCTGATAAATTCGAGTTTTTCAGGTGACAACTAGGAAAAGTTTAATTTACATAGCATCAATTTAAAAAGTCCCATGACTTTTTGTCACGCCAATAATTATTGGTACATTAAGGGGATTCGGGTTTGGGAGTTTGGTGGATTTTTTTTTTTAGAAAGTGAGAAAAAGTCTAGTTTTAGTGAATAACCCCTTTGGTTTATTGAGACTGGATATTCAGCTGTATTGCCAATGTCAGGTTCCCCATTTTTTTTTTTTTAGTTCAGGTAAGATTTATTTGAACAACAATAGCAGGTACAACAATGGAATCACAAACGTACAGATCAGCAGGACACAAGCTTGGTAATACAAACCAAGAAGATACATAAAGGAGATCAAGTACAGTGAGAAAACATATCATGTTATACACATGCTGAAGACTAGGCATTCTCAATAATCCACAATTGCCAGACAGAAAGATGTTGCTTGACTGTACCATTTTTCCTAGCAATCAAATGTTCTACGGCCTGAGTTTCTTGAATAGATTTTTCCCATTCAGGGTAGGTGGGAGGGCTCCTATCTTTCCAGTGTTGTGCAATAAGCCTACGGGCCTGGAACAATAACTTGAGTACAATTTTTTTGGCTGGGCGGGTTAGCTGGACGGGAGGATCCATCCCCATAAGGTACCATTTCGGATCCAGCGGAACCTCAAACCCTAACAGTTTAGTAATTCTCTCTTGTATCGCTAGCCAGTATGGTTTTATTACCTGACATGACCAGAAGGTGTGTATGAACGTCCCCTCCTCCTGATTACACCTCAAACACATATGGGAAATCTCTGGATTCAATTTGTGTAGAAGAGTTCTTGTATAGTAAGCCCTATGAATAAAATACAATTGAAGCAGTCTGTACTTATATATGGGAGAGATTAATAGAGGGGTCAGAAGCACCTGATCCCATTGATCATCAGTTATCTGCTCAACATCCATTTCCCATCTATCTCTGACCTTCAAGGGCGACCGCTTAACTATGGGCGACAGGAGGGCTTTATAAAACAATGTTATTTTGTGACCAGGCTGTTCCTGCTGGAACACCTCAACGACTGGAGACACAGACAACTGAGTGGACTTAAAGTTAAGGGAATGTTGAACTGCTCTCTGGATTTTATAGTAGGTAAACCATTGCGAATCAGGCAGTGAGAAGACCTCTTTTAGGTGGGCAAAGGAAGCCATACCCTGTTCAGTCCAGACCTGCCCCAAGGCATAAATGCCAGCTTCCAACCAGGATTTAGGTGGGGTTAGCGTATCAAGAGGGGCAAGTTTTTTGTTATACCATAGCGGTGAGAGTGGGCCCAAAGAGTCTGCTTTAATAGTTTGATTCGCTAAGGTAAGAATATACCTCTGGGATATTAATATTGGGTTGGTAATGGGCCTAAGGCCCCCCAGGCCCGTGGCTTCCAAAGCATGTATTGGGGGTAGTTCCGTTTGCAACACTTCTTGCCATAGCTGATACAGCGCTTCATTATTGCCTGAGTATCTAAGGGTCCAAACCTGAGACAATTGAGATGCCAGATAGTAAAGTTGCATGTCTGGTAGAGCCATTCCCCCCAAGTCTTTCGGCCTATGGAGGATTGCAGTGGAGAGTCTACTTCTAGAGTTACCCCAAATAAACAGCCTAAAAGTCTGGGCTAGTTCGTTAAAAAAGGCCTTGCATATTTTAATTGGCGCCTGCCACAACACATACAATATTTTGGGTGCTATTACCATTTTAATGATTTGTATACGGCCTGTCGGTCCCAGTGGGAGTTGCTTCCAGACCTGAAATTTATCACGAGCCCATTGTAGCAGAGGGGCAATGTTGTACTCATAATAAGTCAATAATGGTAGGGCCACCTTGACACCGAGATACGTAAATTGAGAGGCTAGTTGTAGTGGTAATGGTGTAGGAAACGTATAGGCCTCCGCAGGATCAATCAAAAATAAGGAGGATTTAGCCGGGTTGGTTTGCAGGCCCGAGACCTCCCCAAATTTGTTAGTAAGTATTAATAGTGCTTCAAGAGAACCCAAGGCGTCACCCAGGTACACTAGAGTATCATCCGCATACATCTGAACTTTTTCCTCCCGCTTACCTGTCAGGAGCCCTTTGATATGCGGGTTCTGCCGAATTGCCAGCCCCAGTGGCTCAATTGCAAGGGCAAAGAGCAGGGGCGACAGAGGGCACCCCTGACGGGTGCCTCTGGATAGTGTAAAACTGTCGGTCTGAGAGGAATTAACTCTTAGTGAAGCAGTAGGGGCCCCGTACAGAATTTGAGTAAGCGAAGTAAAATATGGACCAATACCAAAGGCCTTCATTACTTTCCATAAATATGCCCATTCCACCGTGTCAAATGCTTTTGCTACATCTAAGGCTGCAATCGCTCTCTGGCCCGAGTTAGAGTGGTCAATAGTGAGATTAAGCATGAGCCTTCTAACATTATGAGCTGTTGTTTTCCCCGGGATAAACCCCGTTTGATCCTCAGTCACCATATGCGGGATAACTTGCGCAAGTCGCCTGGCCAAGACCTTGGCCAATATCTTAACGTCAGCTGTGAGAAGAGATATAGGCCTATAGGAGTCTGGGCTTGTTAAGTCCTTGCCTGGTTTAGGGAGGAGCTTCATACATAGATGCCAGGAGCAGTTTTTTTTGGAGAGCAAACCCATATGTTTTTTGAAGGAGAGGAGCCAAAGTAGCAGCATGTCTTTTATAAATTTCTATGGGCAACCCGTCCGCGCCAGGAGCTTTACCCACTGGAAACGACTCTATAGCTTCCACAAACTCAACTACCATCAATGGCTGATCTAGGAATTCCCTAAATTCCTCAGTTAGGGCTGGAAATCTCAGGGATTGTAAAAACTCATCCACCACCAGGCACCCATCAGGTAATTTAGAGCTGTACAAGTTAGCATAGTAATGAGCTATCAATCGCTTAATCTCCTCTGGGTCTGACGACACCTCAGTTGCAGTCTTTCTGATATGAGTAATTACTGGGGGGGAAGTCTGTTCTCTCGTAAGCAGTGCTAACATTCTACCTGCTCTCTCCCCCTGCTCCAACACCTTGGCTTTGGTAAACAGGTGCCTATGCTGCGACCTTTCCCACATATGCTGCGAATAGCTGTCCTGAAGTTGTTTTAAGCAGGTGTATTGCAAAGGGGTAGGGGAGACAGCAAGTTGGGCTTCAGCACGTACTATATCACTCTCTAGTTGGGTTTGTTGTTGTCTAGACTGCTTCTTATACCCTATAATCTCATTATTTAGCTGGCCTCGTAAGTACGCTTTAAAAGAATCCCATAATACATTCAGGTCCTCAGTGTCAGCATTGAGTTGGAAAAATTCCTCGTGCTCTTTATCATTGTCAAGGATTTTTAACCAAACTGGGTTTAGTGCCCACCTATTCTGCGGCTGTACAACACCTACACTAAGAGTAAGCTCTAAGGGAGCATGATCCGTTATACCCCTAGGAAGGTATGCTGCTCTCTGCACACAAGCAAGAGAAGTATCGTTCACAAAAGCAAAGTCTATTCTGGATAGCACTAAGTGAGATGTCGAAAAACAGGAATACTGTCTATCGTGCGGATGAAGGTGCCTCCATACTTCAGTAAGCCCCACACCTCTCATCAGGGCAGCTAAGTTAGAGCTTGTATCTACAGTACTATGTGGGCGGATTCGCAGCCTGTCCAGATCAGTATCAAGCAGGGAGTTAAAATCCCCAGCTGCGATAACCCGTGCATGGGGGTGTTGGGCCATAAATTGAATAAGTTGTCTGACACAAGTAGGATCATAAGGAGGCGGGATGTACACATTGGCAATGATATACTCCTGATGATAAACCTTAGCATGCAGAAAAATGTATCTCCCCTTAGCATCTGATTGGACTCCCAGTAGCTGAAAAGGGACGTGTTTGGCCACCAGAGTCGCCACACCTGAAGAGTGCGTACTATAGGTTGCATGGAAGTGCCAGCCTACCCAGGGTTTTTTAAGAGAAAGTATTTTACTACCGGTCAAATGCGTTTCCTGTAAAAGAGCAATGCCCACACCCCTACGTTTCAGGTAGTCAGTATCCAGCCGTCTTTTAATGGGATGATTCATACCCCGCACATTCCAACTAACTAGGGTCAAGGTCATGGTGGCTTTAATCTCCCTGGTAACAAAATTTGCGTATCTGCATTGTTGTCGACATCAACCTCCCTGAACATGTTCTGTGCATAGAAAGAAACTGTTACAAAAAAATCCCATAATCTGTCCCCTAACCCTCCCTTTCTACCCAGATCCCCAACAGTAGGTAGAATGTTACCCATAACCTTAAGTGAGAGGTCACTCCGGGGTGGCCAAAACAGGAAACGTAAAACGAGCTAAAAGTATAGCAACTTGAACAGCTCCAAACGGTGCCCTCCTTCCAAGTCCAGAGACATAATGTCCACATACGCAAAAGTGTTCAACATGCATAGTACACCCCCATGAAAATCAAATAAGCCAACTGCCCAAACGACAAGTAAGGGGGTAAAATATGCCTTAGCGGCCCATACTACCAGTCCCGTGTTTGGATTCAAGGCCCAACACAAAGTGGTGGCGCAAAAGATATCCGGAATGCAGGGCCGCCACATGAAGGAAACACATGGACAAATCGAGGACAGGGCTCCAACATGAAAACCACCTCCAGGGCCAGCTACTGTGGATCCGGGTGATCCGGGTCACCCCTGCGCCTGTTGCGATCAAGCCAGTCGTTGAGGTCTTGTGGGGAGGTAAAAAAGTGGGTAATTCCATCTACGGAGATCCTCATACGTGCGGGGTACATCATGGCATACTGTAAATTGAGCGCCCTCAATCTCCTCTTGCTTTCAGCAAATTGGGCCCTCTGCTTTTGTATTTCCGCTGAGAAATCCGCATAAATAGACACATTGCTGGCTTGATATGTAATGCTGCCTTTCTCTCTAGCCAATTTCAAAAATTTGTCACGATCCCTCGCATTCAGCAGGCGTGCAATTAGTGGTCGCGCAGGAGTACCTGGAGGCCCGCGTCTAGTAGGGACCCTATGGGCCCTCTCTATGGCGAATGTCGTGGAGAGATTGTGAGTCCCAAAGGTATCTTTAAGCCATAGTTCCAGGAAGGTTTCCGGACTGTCCCGCTCCGCTCCCTCTGGAAAACCCACAAATCGTAGGTTATTTCGGCGGAGCCTATTCTCCATATCATCAGCTTTAAGCTGGGCCTGTTTCAGAGACTGTTGTAGCTGTTGCACCGTGTTAGGCAATGGCAGGCAAGTATCTTCCAGCGTGCTAATCCGCTGCTCCGCCATCTTGGCGCGCTCCCTGATTTTCTGCATATCATGTTTAATGATAGAAAGATCTACCTTGATCTCTTCTGTCGTAGCGGTAATCAGGGAAGCACATGTTTCTCTCGTGGATCGGATCTCCGCCAACAAATCCGAGAGCGTAGGCTCAGCTGTTTCCGACTGCGATGCAGGGTCATCTGGGTCCGGGGAACTAGGCCGAGAGGGAGAGGCGCCATCTTGCGCAGACTTGCCGTCTCTGGCAAATTTTCCCAGCTTCGCCGCCGCCTCAGAGGCCCGTTTTTGAGCTTGGTTTTGGCCCATCAGATGTCTGGGAGGTAGTTGATCCCAGGGGTGCTCCACTGTATCAGTCGGATGCGGATCTGTCAGGTAAATCAGGGTAATTCAGGAGTTTGGGCACCGGAGCTCTCAACAAGTGCGACTGCTCACATCAAGCTGCAGGCCACGCCCCAGGTTCCCCATTTTTAGAGAGTCTACAACCATTACTGTCTGTCCAGAGGACACATATATCCACTCAGAGATCTTCATCATGAGGGGTTTTGCCTGTGCTCCCCTGCATTCTCATTAAACACAAGGGAGCGAAGGCCCAGATGTAGTCAACTCTTTCTTTAAAGGGGTGGTTCACCGTTTGAGGTAACTTTAAGTGTGTTATAGAATGTCCAGTTCCTAGCAACTTTGCAACTGGTATTCATTATTTGTTAAATATTTGTAAATTACGTAAACCTCTAGACATTTGGGTTCCTGAAAAATAATTTGCTGTGAGGCCCAGTAATATCTATAAAAAGTCAAAGTAAAGTGCCACACTCACACTACTCGCTGTTTGAAGCCTCTGGTGCACACTGTACTCCTCTCTGCATAGGTTCCTTCCACAAGAAATTAACAACTGCAGCAGCACTCCGATCTTTGATTACATTTTTTATTCGTGCAAATACGGCCGTAGTGCCCGACGCCACTGGCCCTTACTGTAGGTTCAACAAATCTTGCTATTTAAGTGAAGTCACAAATTAATTCCTTAACTTCACATTAGAACTCATTAGAAAATGTGTTGTCCATTTTATGATGAAAGTAAAGGAATTGCAGATTCTGTGTAAGGTCTTTTGGGACTGTGGGGCCTTCAAAAATGAGTATGGGGAAGTCATTGCTTGGGGTTCCTATGTGATGTTTAGTCTGATCTGTAAAATGATTTCTTTCTTTATTTAACAGCCTGGGAAATGCATTTTATGGTATATGTTATATTTGGTCCTCTGATCGGGAGCAAGACCATATATATATCTATATATCATATATTGAATTTAGCCAGTAAGTTTCATGAACTAATTGTTTTCTATCTCAGAACATGCTAAAAATCTTTGATAATGGGTTTAAAAACAGTCCAAAAATATAACTGACCTACTGAACTAAATATAAGTATTTAATACGTAATTGCGTTCGTACATAAGGGTAAGTTTTTAGTTCATATCTAAGAGGAGAATGATTTCTTCAGAATGCCCGGGGGTGTGAGCCAAGAACTGGATATGACGGGGCCATGACAGGGCTAGGAATGAAAGAACGGGAAGAGGAGATTAAGGATTATGGGGGTTGTAGCTCTTGGGTTACTATTGGGGTGGGTGGAGACACAAGGGGTTAAAAGAGGAAGGAAGTGAAGGGAGCATGCTCTTTTACCATGAACAGCTCCTGCCTGCCCTCCCCAGAATAAAGGGGTAGTTGGTTAAGGGGGGAGTGGAAGTATTGGCATAATGTTGCTGTGAAAGGGACTCTCCTAAGGGGGAGCCAGTGAGATTGGGAAATGTATGTCTTAACAGGGGTTAGGCCTGGGGCCAAAGTGATGGAAAGGGCCCGGTGGAAGGGGCATGAGTTACAGAGGAAGCCACGCCTAGGAAGGGCAGCAGGCAGGCCCCTCGCTACTGGGTACAATTCTTTGCAGCCTTCAGTAAGTTAAGTAAGTTAATAGTTAAATATTTGATAAATGTGATGGTGTGTTGCCCTACACTCAGTGCTTTTGTTTTATGTTGGTCGTTATTTATGTGTTTCAATAAATAAGCTGCAGCCTTTTCCATCCAATATATCAGGTGTGGTTGGTTTGTTATTTATGGAAAGCAGGGGGGGGTTGATACTTGGTGTTGTTAGGAAGGGCTGTCAGATTGACGCTGCCCCTGTCAAGCTATTTAACAAATCTGCTGAAAATCCTTGGTTACAGCTCTGCTCATTTATAAGGCTCCCTGCAGAGCATTGCTTGAGCTTTCCTGGTGAGGTTTGGGACTGCGGAATGGACATATTCATTTGAATCTGTCTAAACGGGTTAAACAAGCGAGTTATGTCTCATCTTGCTGCCCCTGAGTGTTCATGCAACAGATTGTCCCGTCCGATGATTTAGAGCTTGAAGGTTTCACAGTGACAGAGAAAGAGAGAGGGTTCCAGGGATAAAATAATCTTTGGAAACAGCTGAAGTGACAGAAGTCCCATTAACATCAACATATGTCAGGGAAACTCAGTACTTGAGCGAGAACTAACCCCAGATAGCGGGGAAAAGAGAATGCTAATTACTTGCATGCCACCGGGATATACCTCGTTAATTTACAGGGTGGGGTGGACTGAGCAAGGATGGCTACCCCCTCTATTTCCATGTTGTAAAAACAGAAAAAAAAACCGTATAATTAACCACATTAAACTCTATGCATATTAAATCTGTTTTCTTCCCCTTGACAACGTGAATGCAATTTCGCCAAATGAATTCCATGTGTATGGAAAGCTATTTGACCTGATGATTTTTTTTCTATACTGAAGAATGATGCCTCCCCCCCCTTTGTCTTTAAATTGCATCTTCTCCTCTCCACTTTCCCGTGTTGTGATTTAAGGTTATTTTTACTGGCATTGGCTCCAACAAATCTCTCTTCTTGTTTGTTTGTAGCTTGCAAAGCCTCGGGACTTGATCAGAGCCTCTCTGCTGTCCAAGCACATCTGTGGGTATGTATATTTTTATTCCACTCTCTGCTGTGCCTGTGGCTACTCTACTAGTTTCCCTGCATTTCAGAATAGGGGCTGTTTAATATTTCACCTATAAACGGTGCGATGCGGCTGAGAACTGTGTTATGATCTCGTATAAAATCTAAATTAGCTTGGAGTCATATTTTGGAGAGAATTCACAGTGCGCTTCCTACACTGAAGAAAAACATAATTTAACTGCCATTGGAATTCACATGCTTAAGTTGTTATTCTTTACAGTAACCATTGTATTGCTTGCCCAGCATACAGAACACCGAGTTGAGTTCTAGGTGGCAAATAAGGTCATTATTGGGAAGCTCAGTTTTGGTTAAAAAGGGAAACCTTTAATATGACCCCCATTCCAAATGCAAAAGACCCAATGTGAAACAGTGTGTGCACTGTAGGAAAGGAATACAAACACAATGTAATTAAATGATTTAACCTGCTTGGTCAACAGTCATCCAATACACTTCCTATATGTATATTTAGGGGTAATTTTCTTCAAGTGTGTAGAGCTGCTAGATTTGGACATTTATATTGCAGCTCTATGCTCCATACAGCTCAATGGAATGTACAGGTATAGGATCCACTATCTAGAAACCTATTATACAGAAGTTTCAAATTACAGGAAGGCCATCTACCATAGACTTTATTTTAATAAAAAAAATAATTAAAAAATATTTATTTTTGCTCTGTAATGATAAAACAATAGCTTGTACTTGATCCCAACTAAGATATATTGGAGGCAAAACAAGCCCATTGGGGTTACTTCACATGTTGGTGATTCTATTTGCAGATTTATGGTATGCTGAGCCAAATTACAGGAAAACTCCTTATCCAAAAATCCCCAGGTCCCATGCATTCTGCATAACAACAGGTTCCATACCTGTACTACAAAAGAGATGCCTTGATAAGTTTGAACATCATGGAGTGGCACAAAATGACTTCACTGCTGTTTGCATGTGCCTTGTGAAAACACCAATCCATTCAAATGTCATCAGTGGGGACATACCCTGTTTATTATACAGACGTTTACAGAACAGAAAATTCAATGTTTAGGCTTGGTACTACATTCAGTTTATCACTTCTGTTAACATAGTTACAAGCTATATGATCTATGATTGTAGTTGACAAACTTGTTCCCTTAGGGAGCCACGTATGGGATGCTGATTTGGTCTCATAGATACTTTTGGAAGTCCAACTGGAATGAACATATACGGTAGTGTTCAGAATAATAGCAGTGTGTTTACAAATCCTAATAATAGCTTTTATTTCCATATACCTAAATGCACTGGGAATACTGCACATTCTATTCCAAATCAAAGCATGAAAATTGATAAAATTTGTGTTATTCCTTTACAGAAAGTGAGGAAAAGGGAATATTAGGCTGTTCCAAAAAATAGCAGTGTCTGCATTCTTCTTTACAAACTCAAACATTCACTGTATAAACTAAATTTTTAAAAAAAAATGTTTTGCTTTTCTTTTGAATCACTGAACTAATATTTAATTGTATAAGCGCTGTTTCTGAGAACTGCTGCAAATTTGTGTTGCATGGAGTCCACCAACTTCTGGCACATGTTACATTCGACAATTCTTCTGAATTTCTAGGTTTTGCAACAGAAACAGCATTTTTGATGTCACCCCACAAGTTTTCTATTGTATTAAGGTCCGGGGATTGGGCTAGTTGCTCCATAATGTCAATCTTGTTGGTCTGGAACCAAGATATTGCTCATTTACTGGTGTGTTTGGGGTCATTGTCTTCTTGAAACACCAATTTCAAGGGCAGTTCCTCTTTGGCACAAGGCAACATGACCTCTTCAATTATTTTGATGTGTTGAAACTGATCCATGATCTCTGGTATGTAATAAATAGGCCCAACACCATAGTATGAAAAATATCCCTATATCATGATGCTTGTGCCACCATGCTTCACTGTACTGTGGTTTGAATTCAGTGTTTGGGGTCATCTGACAAACTGTCGGCGGCCCCTAGACCCAAAAAGAATAATCTTGCTTTCATCATCCCACAATGTTATGCCATTTCTGTTCAGGCTAGTAAATGTGTTCTTTGGTCAAATTGTAACCTCTTCAGCATGTTGTTTTTTCAACAATGGGACTGTGGGGTCTTCTTGCCAATAGCTTGGCTTCACAATTCTAATTGTAACAGTACTCACAGGTAACTTTTAGACCTTCTTTGATCTTCCAGGAGCTGATCATTGGCCAGTCTTTGCCATTTTGGCTATTCTTCTATCCATTCTTATTGTAGTTTTCTGTTTTCTTCCACATCTTTCAAGTTTTGTTTGCCATTTTAAAGCATTTGAGGTCATTTAACCTGCATTTCTTTCAATGTTTTCCCCTCTCCAATCAACTTTTTAATCAAAGTACGCTGTTCATTTTACGTCGCGCTTACCTTAAGATCCTTACCTTAATAACCGGAAATTCAGCCTTTAAAGTTACCAGGAGCGGCTTTTTGCTGCCCCTGGTAACTTATGGGGAGATGCCACCTGAGGCAAGGTGCTCACCTTGCCTCATGGCAAAAATGTCCCTCACTCCTTACTGCTATTATGTGAAACAAGCTATTATTATTTTAAACACTGCTATTATTTGGAACAAGCTATTATTATTTTGAACACTGCTATTATTTGGAACAAGCATCAATGATTCAAAGACACAGAATCAGCAGCATGCATGTCATGACTGTTGTGTCTGTTGGTTTTCTATTACTCTTATTTCTAATAATAATATTATTATTATTAGTAACACCTACTGTAATAGTAAATTATTTGCCATGTAGAAATATAATTTGTACCAAAAACAGTGATTAATCAGGTTAGAAATGACTGCTATTATTCTGATCACAACTGTATGTGTTGTAGTAAATATTCTTCATCGTATTGCTGATGCATCAATGTTTTCAAATATCTGTAATCTTGTTTTCATAAAGGGGTCCCTGAAAAAACACTAGACCTTAAACAGGTGTTTGGACCTTAAAATAAAGTTTTGATTTGGGCCACAGCTCTAGTATTGCTTTTGCCCTACACAGGGATAACAAATGTTTTGTTTCTAAGGTGCATTTCGTAATTTAATTACTAGAGCAGTGCTTCGATCTGGTTTGGTAGTATACCATTTTATAAGGCATATCCTTAAAGGGGATCGAAATACCCCCAGAAGTTTGTGCAAATTTACTCACTGGCTCTTTGAGAACTTTTGCAATTGATATTCATATTTGAGATATTAGCAGTTGTTGACAATTTTCTACTACTAAGCAGGCCTGGCTCAACAGATCTTTTGAAGGCCCAGAATGTCAGTGACCCTAACTGTCACTGTCGAAACTCTTCCAGAATTCAATTAATCCTCGGGTTTACATACTGTAGTTGTAACTACCTGTATAAAAAAAACTATAAAAAAAAATACACAAACTTATACTGACCTACAGTATCTACCAATGAACTAAGGGTTACTGACTCTTAGTTGAGGCAAAAGCCTGTTGTTAGCAGTCTAGAAATGAAAATATCACAAAAAATATGAAAATAATCATTAATAAGTGTTAAGGGAAGTTTTTTGGGGTTTAGATCCCCGTTAAGAAGAATTTCTTATACTGTATTTGTGCAGGTATATATTCATACTGGGTTAAACAGGAATCTGGAATTTCAGATTACAACTGATGGGGCATTAATAGTCAGGATTCTACGGTTTCCGGATCACAATATTAATCTATATTTTGCTCATTAATTAAAAAAACAGACCCTTTTTCCCATTGTAATATGGGCTACTTTATGTGGGTAGTATTGACATTCATTACAGGATAGTGACTTAATTCATCCCTTATCCGGTTCTTGTGTTTAGATTTCATTTATTTTAGTGTAAAGATATTAGATCTGTTTTTCAGAAATTCATTATCCATAAAGCTATGAATCTTGGGAAGACCATCTCCCACAGAGTCCATTTTAAGCAAATAATTCTAACTTTTAAAATTGATTTCCTTTTCTCTGTAATAATAAAAAAAGTATTTGTACTTTATGGTAACTAAGCTGCATGGATCCATATCGGGGGCAAAGCAATTCTATTGGGTTTATTTAATGTTTTAGATTTTTAGTATATTTCAGCTATGGTGATTCAAATTATGGAAGAAACCCTTATTTGAAAATCTCAGCTCCCAAACAGTACAGATAATAGATACCATACTGGCATAGGATCTGTTATCCAGAATAATTAGGATCTGGGGTTTTCTGGATACAGATTTATTATGTAATTTGGATCTCCAAAATGAATCACTATCAGTAATACAGTACATGTTTGGGACCTGCTTGGGATCTGGGGCTTTCCGGATAGCCAATCTTTCTGTACTTCTTTCTGTGGATCTTCATACCTTGTCTACTAGAAAATCATATACATATTAAATAAACTCAATAGGCTGGTTCTGCTTCCAATAAAGATTAATTATGTCTTAGTTTGGATCAAGTACAAGATACTGCTTTATTATTACAGATAAAAAGGAAATCATTTTTAAAAATGTGGGTTTTTTTTTTAATAAAATGGAGTCTATGGGAGACAGGCTTTCCATAATTCAGAGCTTTCTGGATAACGGGTTTCCGGATCCCATATCTGTACTCAGTACTAAAGTATGTTTCAGTACAAACAAGGTGCAACAATGTAAAAAAAAATGTCAGAAATATCTGCATCTGTCTACTGTGGACATCAAAACTGTTTAAAATGGGCAATGGGCAGGTTTCCAGCTAATGGTAAAGTTCAGCAATGAGGAGCACAAGGAAATAAAGCAGCTCAAATGTGCCAGCAGCTATGTTGTGAAACCGTTTAAGGGCTACAGTTTACTGACTTTGGATGGAATTAACACAGTTCAGCAGTGTAGAAGTATAGCACAGCAGTTCAGTTAAGCCATCTGCTGTTCCATGAGGTGGGTAAAACAATTCAGCAGTTACAATTCACTTGCTTCTAAGAGAATTAAGGTTGTTCAGCTGTGCCATTGACTTATTAGCTGAGAGTGGTGCAGAAGTCTAACACATATAGAAGAAGCAGTTTAGCACTAGTGCCAGCTCTGTAGTAACAGGCAGAACAATTGATCAGGCTCAGGTTACTGGAAATAATTAAATTAGAATAGAACTAATGTAAGGAATGGATTTTTCTATGTAAAGTAATTACAGCAATCCAAAAAACTGGGCAGAGTTAAACTCCCTTTGGAATGATTGCCAATTTATCTGCCCACGTATGGGCCCTCCCTGATATGCTGGCTTGTTGTTGCAGTTGTCTTCCAACAATCTGCATTGGTCTTTGTTGTGATCTGCTCTTCGACCTGAAGGCCAAACAATCACATTAGCCCAGGGATCCCCAACCTATTGAACCCGTGAGCAACATTCAGAAGTAAAAGGGGCTGGGGAGCAACACTAGCATGAAAAATGTTCTTGGGGTGCCAAATAAGTGCTGTGATTGGCCATTTGGTAGCCCCTATGTGGATTGTCAATCTACATTGAGGCTCTGTTTGGCAGTACACCTGGTTTTATACAACCAAAACTTGCCTCCAAGACTGGAATTCAAAAATAAGCACCTACTTTGAAGCCACTGAGAGCAACATCCAAGGGTTTGGGCATGTACAGTAAGTGACCATATTGGACAAAGATACACTTTTATGGTGACCTCGCTAATTGAGCGGATATTGAGGTGTGTTACCAGCTTTAATGCTCCTCCTCCTCACAACACACCATTAACCCTCTTAGTTTTGCCTTATGCTCACACAGCAGGTCACACACACAACTTTCTCTTCAATGCATGGTGGGTCTGGACCATGGGGTCTGCTTCCTCTAAAGCAGGGATCCCCAACCTTTTGAACCCATGAGCAACATTCAGAAGTAAAAGGAGTTGGGGAGCAACACTAGCATGAAAAATGTTCCTGGGGTGCCAAATAAGTGCTGTGATTGGCCATTTGGTAGCCCCTATGAGGTTTGTAAACCTACATTGAGGCTCTGTTTGGCAGTGCACCTGGTTTTTATACAACCAAAACTTGTCTCTAAGCCTGGAATTCAAAAATAAGCACCTACTTTGAGGCCACTGGGAGTAACATCCATGGCGTTGGAGAGCAACATGTTGCTCATGAGCTACTGGTTGGGGATCGCTGCTCTAAAGTTATGGTGAAATCTCCCCACTGCTCTCCTTGTTGTGAGCTGGCAGGGAGCTTTGAGCGAGTCCGGAGACGGGGAGCAAGGTACCAAGGGCAGGTGGGCCGGGGGTAGGGTCAGGGGTGGCTGTGTGTGCTGGCCCCTCTTAGATTTTTTCTGCAGGGGGAGCCTGGTTGCGTATTGTAACGCCACTGTTTCTCTTCCCAGGACTTGATAATGCTTGCTGCCTGTTCCATTTTGATGTCATGGGGGACACCAGTGGCCATTAGGCTATGAGTTCTGTGGTCTAGGGTCAGCTGCCTTGTCACATACACCCAAAAAGGGCATTTAATAATATTAAGATAGAATTGTGTTACTGATAGAATAGGGTTGCAGTGTACAAGGTGGGCATGATAAGGTACATGCTAGTGTGCATGATGATGACATTTCCAAATGTGTTCATCTGTTCATATCTGAATGCCCTCTATTCTATACTGCAGATGGCACCGAGTTTTGGATGCCTCCCCAGTGAAATGAATGCTCAGTTTTAACTGGGTGCACATGCATTTTCAAGGGAACATTGTTTGTGCACCAGTCTGCACATCTCTTGGTCGTCTCAACAGAGAAGTACACACACAGATTGCTGCCAACTGCCTCCCACAGCTCTTGGCTACCACCCATGAGCAGGATTTGCCTCATTATAAATGCAGTCCTGGGTTTTCAGAAGACAATACTTGTAAAATTACTGGATGATATGCTCACACCATGCGATTCACAAACGAGTATTGAAAGAGTTAAATTAAGCACAGGCAATTAAATATCTGTGCAGAGGCAACCAAAAATATGGTATTCATAATTAGAACTCTTGTATCCTTATTGTATGCCAGCCTTGAAAGGAACAGTTTGCCTTGCTTTTCTTTTAGTTCTGTGTGTGCTGTTGGATTTTGATTGGGCACAGTGTAAGGAAATAATAACCCTTCCTTATTGGCTTACATGCCAGGGATAGTGAATAAGTCCAAAGATTGCAGTTTAATTTGAAAGCATTTGACATAAGCTTCCCTTCCATGGGCTGCTTTCACCATACCCAGGGTCCGACTGGGCCGGTGGGGCACCGGGAAAAAACCTGGTGGCCCAGACCCACTACCTACATGAAGCACTGCTGCTCTACCTACCTCCCTGGCCCCGATCACTGCCCCTACCTTCCTTCCTAGCCCTAATCACTGCTGCTTGATGGTATAGGTAAGTGTGGGGGGGGGGCAGAAGGGGTATGTGGCTGGGATAGGGGGGCAGATGGTATTTTGCGGCTGAGGGGCCTGGGGGTAGTGTGGGGACCCCTAAGGCAGCAGGACCGGTGGGACCCGGGACCCCCAGTCCGACACTGGCCATGCTCAACTCAATCACAATCATTTGTGCTAAACAACTCCAGCACTCAACAGCCCTATTCTGTACATCATTGTTAGGAGTTGCAAGTTAAAGGAGAGGTTCGCCTTTAGATTAAAATAGAATGGAAAATTGTAAGCAACTTTTCAATTGGTCTTTTTTTAAAAAAAAAATATTTGCATTTTTCTTATGACTCTTCCGAGCTATCCAGTGGGGATCACTGACCTCCCATCTAGAAAACAAATGCTCTGTAAGGCTCCAAATGTATTGTCACTGCTAATTTTTATTGCTCATTTTTCTGTTCAGGCCCTCATCTATAATTTTTCAGTCTCTCATTCAAATCAATGCATGGTTGCTAGAGTAATTTGGACCCTAGCAACCAGATTGCTGAAATTGCAAATTGGAAAGCTGTTGCAAATTGTCTCAGATCACCATTCTCAATGAAGATGTTTCACTACTCATTCGAGCAGCTTCTTCAGTTCAACTGACTGGTATGGGAAGTCCTCATCATATGAACTATTCCACTAATCCAATCACAATGGCACATTGTAACTCTTCAAAGAGGTTACACCTGCAACTCACAGAGGTTTTGATTCTGTGGGGTTACTGTGATAGGATTACCAAAATGCTCCGATGTGTAATGAAATGTCTCCTGAAACAACTCCTTTAATATCTGAAAAGCCGTAGAGAATCTTTTGTGGCCAGAATCTTTGTTACCCCCTAATGATGGCCCTGAAACTGTACCTAGGGAGTGTAGCAATTTCTTTCTCAGAATGAATGAAATAAGCAACAACAGGTTCACCAATCAGACATTTCTGTTCATGAATTTACCTGCATCGTCTTGAATGGGTAATTGGTCTCTATGAGTACTGGCACTATTGCTAACTACTGGAATTTCCCATAGCTAATATCAAATGTAGCTTAGAGAAATTCAATCAGAAATTGTGCCCATAGTCTTTATTTTGTTGGTGTGGGCTTATTAGAATTTATCACATTAGTTAATTAGTCTTTGTCTTTTCTGTTCTAATTTAATTTAAGGGCTAAAAGAGTTCCCCATGGGGTTACAGGTGGCAAGGCTGAGCAGCAGTCAGTGCAGTTTCAGTTTGTAGTCTGAGTATTTAGAAGAGCATTTGTACAAGGGCAATCCATCCATCCTAATTTCTCATTCCTCTTATTCCAATATATTTTCCAGTATTAACATATGAGCTTTTTATTTGTCCATGTGGTTAATGCTCTCATAACTGTATACAAATTAGTGTTTTTGCATTTGTTTATGAATTGCCCCATTAGACATTTTTTAGCAGCTGGAAGTATAACCCCTTTGCAGTATTATACCAAAGCCTGCCATCTATGAACCAAAATACAGTAAACCGATTAGAAAAAGTAAGTGGATATGTGGATGGAAACAGAACATCTACTTGTAAATGTTAGAAATAAATAAGGCTGTTCTACTAAGGACCCTGTTTAACTGCATCCAGGTGTTTCCAGTTTTATTTATATCTAAGGTGGTCTATAATGTATATAAACAAAATAGTATAACACTCCACAGGTTTTAAAGAATAAATCAAATACATGTATTTAAATGGGATTTAAATACATATGTTTGATTTTTAAGAAAAATATTCTAGGTGTATCTCTAGCTATATGTTTTCATTTTTTATATGGACAACTCCTTGCTACATATATAACTAAATTAAAGTGAGTTGCTCATTAAGAAGTTGAATTCACAGGCATAGGGTTGGGGCTCATTCATTTCATGGCAACCCGTACATTTAGATGATCGGTCTTAATTGATAAAGCCCATGTTGAATACATGTATGTGGCGCATACACACCAGCGGACTAAACTATCCCTGTGCCATTACTCTTCAAACCTGCTGAAAGTTTAAATTGAATTCTCGGCTATAAGTGGACAAGACATTCTGTACCCTACTATTCCAACAGAACAGTGTTCCCTAGTAAACTCTAGTATGTAAAGAATCGGCATCCTCATGTTTGTTGTTAAGTGGTCAGCACAAATCCGATTGCAATCTGGCAACATTATCATCATTTATTTATATAGAGCTGTCAAGATACGCAGTGCTTTAAGATAAGGAGTAGCAAACTTCTAAATTCACTGTATTTCTTGCCACCGCTGGTGCAAGAGAAGGTTTGTGGATTCTTTTCCCAGAATTTTTTTTGGGGTATTTATTATTTGTAGCTTGAAAATCTTTCTCTATAATGGTGACTCAACTCAAGTGATCTTGAGAACTGCAGAGGATTCTGAAGTGGGAGAAAGATTTCAGTAAAGACAGCTGCTGATCCTCCCATTTGTTTTTAATTGATCTCAGAAGATCTACATGCCCAGTTTTTTTTTTTTTTTGCTAGAAATAAAGTTGACAAGACGGTAAATATCTAGATATCTTGGAGTGGGGGGCTTGATTTTGTTTCATTTTGTCCTTTGATAGATTAGGCCCTAAGAAATATCTGTCTAATCTGATACATTTTTATGGACCAGAGCAATGCGCTATAATGTGATGGGGGTCTTCTACCTGCATGTGGTGCAAAACTTGTAATAACTAGTATTTAAATACCCTGAAAGTAGGTATGGAAAGTATAAGTGATTTCAGAAAATGCTACGGTATGCAGAATGTTACATACAGATCCAGTTGTGTTTATGGAATGCTTTGGAAAATCAAGTAAATTCAGCAAGCAATAAGCAAGTCCAAAATTCTGTTGTATCCCTTGGTCGAAGAGGAAATAGGATTATGACATAAGCATCAGATGCTAGAGTTTTGTATGTTATTCTGTGCAATGCCAGGACAATAATCTTGGTTCAAGTACCTCACTCTGTTGGATGAACATATGCTTCTGACTTAGTCCCTTCAGATTGTCTTGTTGGCCTGTGTATAGGCCAGCTACATAACTATTGTGCAGGTGTGAAAATGCTGCATCAACCTCCTGACTGGTCTTGAAAGGCCCCCACTATGATCCAATTGTTGACATAGGACCAAATGACTGGGGGAAGATTTGCTTTGCCGATAGAGTAGATGATTATAGTTAATGTTTCACCTTGTATTTTTTATAATGCAACAGCTACTATATTTCTAGTTTTTCTGTATCGGTGTCCCTTCTAAATTGGCCATTGCACAGGGTTTATTAGTATACTGTACAAACCGTTGTGTGTACACAAAGTTGTCCTCAGTGCTCAAATAGTAACTTCTTAAAGTCTGTTAGACAGGTAGGTAGATACTCACCAACAGATGGTGGCTCAGATGCAGCAGCCAAAAATTGCAGGTTTGCCGTCTGACCACCAACCCATATTGTAGATTAAAAAGAAAGTGTTTTTTTAAATATTATTTAATCGTCTACAAATGCTTGATATGTTTCATGCCCTGCATGTATTCATAAGCATTAATCTTTACACCACACCCTCCTCTACTTTATCTCAAAATGTTAATCCCTAACCCTTTTAGATTAAGGCAGTTCCAAAACCTTAATATTCATTATTAAATATCAAAAATACTCAAAGAGCTCTTTTTGTACATGCCCCTGATGTGCTTAAATTGGATGTCTTCTAAAATTGTTTAATGACAATAATCCTCTGGAATATTTGTCATTATACTCTAGAATAGACTGGAACTGGGACATGATACTAGCACTGCTGGAAACAATTACTGCTAGTTGTCGAGGAGGTCTACTTATTCATGGGTCTTAAGTGGGCTATTTTATATGAGATGTTACAATATGTTTTTTTTAACGTGTTGGTTTTTTTTTGCCTTTAGTGCAAAGTTTGTGCCGCAAGTAGTATCCAATATAAAACCATAACAACTTGCAGGTCCCATGTGTTCTAGATAATAGATCCAATATCTGTCTAGTCTTAATTTGGATAAAAGTTTGTTTGACCATATTTCTGATTGTACTTAAAGTTGTTCCACCTTTTGCAAAGAAAACTAGTTTCTTGTGTTCCTATAAAGAAGCCAGAGCAGAGGAAATTCTTTGCAGATGGTTGAAGAGAAGAGCTGGAGATCCTTCCACGCCCTGTGGCATAAACATCATGATAATCTGTCTCCCTTTGGATCAGAGTATGTAATGTGCTTCTGAAAGATATTTCATCCCTCCTTAGACTTCTGTATTTTTAATAAGTCTTCATGTGGCAGGATGAAATTATTCATAATTAACAAGAAATAATAATCTTACAACGCTTTGAAGGAAGGCCTGCATTGAAGTGGGATTATATGGAGGGAAATCTATTTTTGACAGTTTCCTTGGATACTGAAGGATAGTTTACACAGGATTCCATGGCGATAGTGTAAGAATTTTCACTCGGCCGGCACAGACTATATTTAGATAATCTGCACCTGATCTGGAGCATTTTGAGCAGAACCTGGCACAGTGTGAAGGCAATAATCCAGTAGTGATTTTTGATAGAAATGAGACCAAATTGCAGAAACATTCTGTTGATTAGACTCTTATGTCTTAATATTTTAGGCACCATTACATTTGTCTGTGTATCAGGAGACTCTTAAATGTTTGGTTGACTATTAAGCGTGCAGGTATGGATCTGTTATCCAGAAACCCATAAAGAAAGGTCCAAAATAAGGCAGGTGTTCTCAGTTGGTAAAGCATCTTTTATAAGGTCAAAGAGTTTTGAGTTCAAACCCTGTTTTCTACCTTCGAGAGACATGCTGGGGTGTTCAAAATATGGCCTGTTCAAAAAAAGGCTTGTTTAAACAAACATTTGAAGAATCGTGTTGCCCCCATTTATGTATGCAACCCTGGCAGCAGTGCATATAATATAATCAGGTTGCATACTTGCTAATGGCAGAACTCCATTGACCCTGTCTGTCAATGGAGTATATATAGTACAGGTATGGGATCCATTATCTGTAAACCTGTTATCCAGAAAGCTCCGAATTACAGAAAGGCTGTCTCCCATAGACTCCATTTTATCCAAATAATTTGAATTTTTAAAAATGATTTCCTTTTTCTCTGTAATAATAAAACAGTACCTTGTAATTGATCACAACTAGGATATAATGAATCCTCGATTGAAGAAAACCAGCCTATTGGGTTTATTTCATGTTTACATGATTTTCTAGTAGACTTAAGATATGAAGATCCAAATTACTAAAAGATCCGTTATCTGGAAAACCCCACGTCCCAAGCATTCTGGATAACAGGTTCCATACCTATATATACGGTAAACGCTGCTGACTTAATTTTTAATTAGCCATGCATTTGAACTGATTACTTATTATATTGTTTTCCCATGTAAGGGATGAGCTGATAAACCTAATGCCATTTCAGTTTAATACGCCTTTTCATGTAGTGAAAAGTTCACATTAATGAGACACTGTCAATGTGAAACATCTGTTTCCCTGGTGTCCTTATTCATTGTGTACTCTTTGCACCTCGTCTTAGACATTCCACAGATTGTCAGAGATTCTTAGAGACATCACATTTTGTTACGGGGGCCTGGTGAGTTTTTATATGATTCTTAATGCCAATGTTGTTTCAGCCAAAGGGTCGCTGCTCAGGGCATTTTACAGTTATATTCTGGCACCTTACATATTGCGCCATTATAACTTGTCAGTTTAGACAATTAGCTACCAGGCAAATGTAGTGAGTGCTAATCCCTAGAGCATTAATTAGCCAGTAAGCAAATAAGCCAATTTAAAAATGGAGAACATTCTGATAATATATGTTTAGAGTTTAGAACTGCCAAATATAATCAAGAGCTGACCACTCAAATCAGTGTCTCAGTTGAAATGAGGCCATTCTTACAGAAATCCTGTTTTGTTTGAGTGTAAATATATATATATATATATATATATATATATATATATATATATATATATATATATATATATATATATATATATATATATATACACACATCATAGCTACTTCAGAATTCGTGTGTTAAAACCACAGCACATTTGCAAATGTTAAGGCAAAGTTACATTTTATTTCACAAACTTTAAAACATAGCACCAAAAAAAAGAGTAACTGCGACACGTGCAAACCTCGTTGATTGATAAACAACTGTTTTAGCAAGGCCCCCTGACCCAAATTATCTCATTAGACATTTTTATACATTAGGAGTTGTCACTTGCTGACAATGGCAGAGCTTAATATCTATGACATCCCAAACTTTGGGTTGTCACTCAACAACCATGGACTCCTCTAACAACTAAGGATCAGATAATAAATCAAATAATAAAGCTAACTGATGCCTAAATGGCAGGAGGAATACTATAAAAAAAGATGGCAAAATGCTTCCAGCTCATAATTTCTTCTGTCCGTAATCAGGAAGGGACCTGTGGAGCTCAAGACAAGATTTGTAAGACCAAAATACTTACATTCCTGAAGATTTTTATAATGACTAGCAGTACATTTTTGGCTGACACAGCAGTTTTATTACTCGGTGCAGCATTGCTTTCACAAACATGGTCTGCATGGAAGAGTTATCAGAAGTAAGCCTTGCCTGCGACCTCATCACAAAGATCTAAACGGCATGTAGACAAGCCAGAGGCATTTAGGAGACAAGTGCTGGGAACTAATGAATTTACATTGAACTCTTTGGCCACATCAAATGTTTTTTGGAGAAAAAAAAAGGTGGGGGGAAAAACCTTGCCTATTGTTAAACATAGTGGTGGATAAATGATGCTTTGGGGTTGTGGTCAGCCAGTGGCACAGGAAACATATATATGGAGGGAAGAATGAAAGTTTATAATGGATACCCCAAAAGTCATTAACTACATTAAGAAAAGCAAATTGAAGGATTTGGAATGACCCTTACAGTCCCCTACATTTTTGGGTAGATCTTAAATATGAAAGAGATGAGCCCAAGAACATTTTGGAATGAGAAGTGAAGGAAGAGTGGCCAATAATCCTTACAGGAATCGAAAGACTCTTTGCTGAATGCCAACAGTGTTTACAAGCCATGGGGGGTCGTTACTCTTGATTTACTAGGGTGCCCGAACATAATACAATCACTATTTACTTTATTCCAACTTTAAAAGTTGGTGAAAAAAATGTAACTGTGCCTTAATGTTTGCAAATATTTTGCTCACTGCAACTCCTTGCAAAATTAACCAAATATGTAATTTGGCAAGGGGTGCTCGACTGTTAACATTCAATAGTGATTATTTCCAGAGTGTTTGACAAGTCTCTGTACGTAACTGTTTTACTGCCATAGTCTTTCTTACTCTCTTCTCTTCTTGCTATTCTGTCAGGTTGGTGTTTACAGTCTTTATTATCACTGCTCTTAGCTTTCCTACTGTGTTCAGACACCTAAAAGAAGATGGGAGCATGGCCAAACAGTACAAATTATCAATGCTCCAATGTAATAAGTGCTTCAATGTGATAACCTTTTGTTGCTGGTTTGGGGCAAAAGGGGGGTTGGTTCTGCATGACTGTAATATTATTGGCTTTATTATATTGTAAGTCGAATTCATGTTAATATTCTGTTGTTATGTTTTCAGAAACAAGCCTGATTCACTCAGTGATTGAGTAAATAACAGCTGTGGTGAAAGTGGAAATATATTTGCTTATAGTTTCCGTTAAGAGTATCAGTTTTGACTTTTTCGATTTGATTCAATTTATGAAACAGAGAAAATATGAATATGGTATTTTTAGTTCAGCCTAGGATGTCAAATTTACTAGGTTCTGAACAGATAAATTGAAAGATGCTGCAAATAGAGGGAAGAGTTAAAGAATACCTGAATTTTCAGTAAAACAATTAAAATTCTAATTAATTAAGAATGGTGTATTCTTTTTTTCTGAATATATTTCCATTAAGGCAAAAGGTTGCATTAGCCTCCTGTCCTTCCTGCAACCAAAACCATTGTCTATGAAGATTCTCATGTATCCAGGTCATGATATACAGTATCTAGTAGAATTAAGTCAAAGGCAACTGGAGGTCATCTGAGTGGCTTCTTCATTTCAACTGAAGTAGTAGGGAGTATTTAAACTCTTTAGGGTAGTAAAGTCACAGACATCCAATCACAATGGTTCTATTGAACTTCAGTAAGGTGTTGGCTGAAACTCACAGATGTGTGAAAGTGTGATCCAGTCACAATGGTACAATGATTTTCATTGAGGCAGGTGTTAATCTTTCAATGTACATGACTGGAAGTGTGAATTGTTGTTAAGCCTCTGGGGTAAGGATGTCAAAGAGGCCTGGAGGACTGCTCATTGAGTTCTTGCTCTGCAAATAAATACGGTGATTTCTGCTCCCTTAAAGGAATTGTTCAGTGTAAAAATAACACATTTTCTAATATAGTTAATTATATATATATATATATATATATATATATATATATATATATATATATATATATATATATATATATATATATATATATATATATATAGTTAATTAGCCAAAAATGTAATGTATAAAGGCTGGATTGACTGGATGTCTAACATAATAGCCAGACCTACTTCCTGTATATAAACAATATACAGTAACAAAAATGATTGATAGTAAAAATCACCCAAAATTTTTTTCCCCTTTCTTAGGAAATATTATTGTGCCATCTGAGCTGCCAAATAATGTTCAGTTATATTTTGGTAAAAGAGAATGAAAATTTCCGTAAGGATACTTGTGAATGTTGCCATCGAAGCTGAAATTTTATAAATTACAAAGGTGAAAGAGTTATGTCATCAACTCTGCCCAGTTTTCAGCTTCAATATAAATAGACCCCATAGTGTGCTTGCTGATGCCCAAAATGTTAGTATTATGTAAAGCTGCTTCAAAAATGAATGTTTCAGTTGCAAATGCCTTTTTTATAAAGCTTTTATAAAGCTTCAAAAAGTTTCTTTAAAAATCAGGGGACTGTCGTAAGAGAAATTTAACCTTGGTCATAAAATGTTACTGCGATCTCATTATTTTAACAACTTTGGCAAACTTATTGATGGATAATAAAATATTGATGTTCTTCTCTTATTTTGCAAAAAGTCCATCTTTAGCCCATAAGAAGTAATGGGATTTGACTAGGTTCTAGCTGGCAATATATTTTAATAATATTTTGATTGATGAGGTGTTGAAGTGCTGAATAGTGCAGGTGAAAACCAGTCAAGTCAAAAGTGTACTAACGTGACATTTCTATCTTAGTTTGGGTTTTATATTTAAAGCAGGCGAAGATTCAACTTGTTGGAGTATGTTCCAACTTCAGTATGCTTAATAAGTAGGCCATTAAATGTCTCCTTCCCTTAATTATATGTATAGATGCTGGTTAATCAACCCTAGATTGGTCCATTCTTGTTTTTTCCTCAAAAAAGATGAAATATAAAGTTTGCATCAGTTATGCAAAAATTGGAGTCCATTTGCTATCATCTGTATTCTGAATGGCACAATAACAATTACTACATTTTTCATATACCTTGTTCTTAGGGAAGGGTATACCTAACCAGATCTTGGGTGTGAAGTGGGGGCTTGAAACCCAACTGAAATCCACTGCTTTTGTTATAATGCTTCAAATTCTACTAATCGTGTCAGTTAGACATGGTGGGTATAATGCCTGTAAGTTTGTCTAAAATGTTGTCACTTATGGTCTTGTAGCATATTAAAAAGATAGACACAATAACATGTTACAAAAGTTGGCACAGGAGATCCATGGCAGCTTTCTCAAATTCTATTAAGATTAGTTTATTATTACAGGTGCATAATGTACATTTATTTATATAAAAAGGTGTGGCTTCTGCCATTTGCAAGATTCAAGAGAAAAGAGACCAAAGGACTTTTTTTAAAGCCTTTTTTTTTAAATTCGAGTAATCTTGAAAACGTTTCATCGCTCATCCAAGCAGCTTCTCCAGTTCAACTGGGAGGTAGGGAAGGTATCCCAGCATTTGATGAATAAGTATGGGACATTTATTTCCATTTTGTGCTTAATATGGAGACAAAAACCCTGTTCTTTTATGCAGCCCATTTTATAACCCACAGTGTTTAAAAGCTTGGTGTGTTTTATTCCCTCTCTACAGTCATTCGCCTAACATTTAGGGGGTTATTTATCAAAATCTGAAATGTAACTATTTTCTTAAAACCACTCAGACCAAATCGACACAGGCCTTTTCTCCCTATTTATCAAAACATTTTCACGAAAATTTCTTGTGCAGGAAAAGACTTGATAAAATTGTGAAAAAATTATTTTTTATTTTTCGGATTTGTCGCAAAAACCTGCAACATTATTTAAATTGACGGCCGAAACCTTTCGAATTTAACTCCAGACAACACAAATCTTCTGATTATTTAGCAAAACCCAGTGCAGATCAGGATATCTTCAAATGTCAACGTGACATCTGCCATTGACTTCTACATGAACTTATCGGGTCTGAGTTGGAGTTCTTTATTATTTGGACTTTTAACATCATCGGATTTAATAAATCACAAAAAATGTGGGGTTTTTTTCTAAGAG
The DNA here is from genome assembly GCF_017654675.1 of Xenopus laevis. Classification (NCBI taxonomy): domain Eukaryota; kingdom Metazoa; phylum Chordata; class Amphibia; order Anura; family Pipidae; genus Xenopus; species Xenopus laevis. Next base: position 29,715,305 of record NC_054388.1, read on the forward strand.
AAAAGTCCGTAAATAACCCCCTTAATGTTTTGCTAATAAAGGTTACGTTTTAGAACTCTACTTACTGAATGCACCACCTGTTTTGGGAGTAAACAATATACCATCTAGCTATTTCCCTTTCATAAGCACAGATAGGCAGTACAATATGAGGGTGTTGAGGTCCTGTAACACATATATAGGGAATAATGAACCCCTAATGTAAAATATCTGTATATTTTACAACAGGGGATACATTATTTGTAATAATAACAGGGTCAGACTGGGCTGCCTGTGGGCCCGGCCGACCCACACAGATTCTTGCCATAAACTCTGTGTTCTCGGTCTGAACTCCCCAGATCATGTCCGCAAAGGAAAGAAGTTACACATGACCCGAGGGGGTTTGGAGGCCCTTAAGGTGGCAGCTTGATGGGTCTGGACAGCCCAGTCCGACCCTAAATAATCAAGTTTCAGTGAGTCATCTGACACAAATGACTTCATTTAGCACCCAATGGCATCACTAAGCACCGTTATAAGGATATCATTTACTGGATATTCATGACACTTGCATATTATGTCATTGTAAATGCTGGAGCAGTATCATAACACATAGTTATTAGCAGTCCTGTCAGTTGCATAGAAGTAGTTGGGCCCCACAGTATAACCCTATTATAAACCCCATATTTCAAACCTTAAAAATGGTGCAATATATCTCACACCACCATTCACTTTAGTGGGAAAATGGATGTAGTGCACTCTATGGTGATGAATATGCAATTAAAGCTTCCTCTTTGGCATAAACAACTGCATGTTTTAAGGGTCAATTTGCGGCCACTTTTTTTTTTACAGCAGCAGTAATAATAGTTACAATTCATTAAAAAAAATTTTTTTTACCAATTCGCAATAATGCGACAAGTTATTAGCTATAATTTGGCATGTGACGGTAGCATGGCAGTGCATTAAATGAACGGAATCCTGATCTTATTTTGGGGGTGTTATAATTCAGCACAGCCAATGAACTCTAACACCCAGTAGAAAATAATTGGATTCAACTGCTCAAAGCTGTCAATTACTGTATATTCTAACAAATTAACACATTTGATAGAGCCATAACCCTCTGGTACATCTGCCAGTTTGATTAAAAAAAATACTTTCCTGACTGTCAGGAACATTTTATAGGAAATTGTTAATAAATATAATAATGTAGTGTAATAAATGTAACGGTGTAATGCAATAAATGTAATAATCTAACTGCGTGTAATCCATCAGAGTTCCCCAGCTCAGATTGTCATAAATCACCCCTTTGGTGTTAACTGCCTGGAAGGCTTTCATAGGCTAATGGGATAAGCACTGTACCCATTATGCGCTGCCATCAGTATCATGAAACACAAATATCACATTAAGGGAGTCTTATACAACCTATCCACCTACCTTATGGTAAAACCGGTATCATATAGAGAATGAACCTGATCAAGTTCATCTTAGAGACATTATTGTGAATGGAGTATACCTTTTGTTAATTAGCTTTACTTGTGCTACATCATCACATTGCTTTCATCATACCAAATTGCAGAGGAATCAGCCATTCTTTGTAGTGAGAAAATATCTATAATTAGAGATTTCATATTCCCTATGCAAGTATTTAAGTCTTCCCTGCTTGAGTTACAACTGTTTTGGTAAGTGACACAAAGCATGTCCTTTCTTAATGCATTTCCATGTCGGCTGCCATAAATTCTAAAACATTTCAACCTACTATGGGTCATATTGGCATCAACAGATTGTGCTTGCAAAGTATGTCATCTAAGTTCTGTGTCCACTGGTTCTGTTGTCTGCTTGAAAAAAGAGTAGCCATCAAAAGGAGAAACAAAGCTCGTTGTACTAGGGTTGGACTGGCCTGCTGGGACACCGGGAAAAATCCCAGTGGGCTCAAAATCTGTGGGGCAGGAGTTGTGGTAGAGCAGATGTACACTGCAGTGCTCTGTAATGCAACAGCAATAAGAAATGGAACGAGCAGCAAAGGTGAAGGGGTGCACAACAGGGGTAAGGGAGGCCCTTGTTCTCAGATTTCCGGTGGGCCCATATACCCAGTCTAACAGTCCATATTGAAGCTAAATGGTGACCCAAAAAGTCTTGTTTCCCTACAGAATTTGACACAAAAATCATCCCCCCCCCCAATAAACACTCTTTTCTTAGCACATTTTAAACTACACTGGAATTGTGGAGAGAACAAAGCATTGTGGGGAAAACGAATGAAATTGCACTGTACAACGCTTCATAAATGAGCCATGTGGTGTAACATTTCTACCTTACCTTTAGTTCTTCTTTAAAGGAACAATAACATGAAAAAAGGAAAGTGTTTTAAAGTAATAAAAAAATAATGCAGTGTTGCCCTGCGCAGGTAAAATTGGTGTGTTTGCTTCAGAAACAGTACTATTGTTTATATAAATAAGCTGCTGTGTAGCAATGGGGGCAGCCATTCAAAGGAGAAAAGGCTCAGTTTACACAGCAGATAAGCTCTGTAGAACATAATGGTGTTATCTGTTATACACTATTTAACCTGTGCCATATAGCCTTTTTTCAATTGCCGCCATGGCTACACAGCAGCTTGTTTATATGAACTATAGCAGTGTTTGTGAAGCAAACAGATACATTTTACCAGAGCAGGGCAACAATTTTTTGGTGTTTCTGTTCCTTTAAGGCACTGGCAAAAAAGCCCATTGTATTGCACTTGATTTACTTTGCATTGGATATGGCAGATGCCCATAATATATGTCATATTTATTAATACAACTAGAAAACTGCCAAAAAGATGATGCAGCACAAAATCGGAGGCAGTCATCTGACATTAGTGAAAATTTACCCCACCATGATTTTTTTCATGCTGAAAAACTCGCTACAAGGCACTGGAACGCATCCATGTCCACGCCTATAATGTAATATAGGTTATATTTTGATGCAAAGGTCAGTTTTTTTTCTTTAATAGTCACCTCTGCCTGAATCATATAAAGTGTTTCTAAAAGGCCACCTGTGTAGGGAAAAAACATTTCAATCCTTTGTTCCTCTGATGAAAACATTTACACGTTGAGTTTCACCAAACCCTCATTTTCCTAAAAAGCAAGTTATGCTTAAATGTTACTATGGAGAATTTATTCTTGGCAACTTTCGCTTTGAATGGAGCTGAGCAGTTATTTGTCTTAAATGGGCTTTATATTGCACTCTTGTGCACTCTGCTAGCTGGTATGAGCTGAAGGTTTTATATTGAGCTTTTTGTTTTAATCATAGGGTTTTTTTTTTATTTGAGCAATTTAGCAAAAATAATACAATACAGCGAGATGGGACTATATCACAGAGTAGAGTACGTAAATGTGTACATATGAGCAACGACAGATAATAATAATGCAATTTATGTATCATAATTCAGCCGCAGACAGGCCTAGATAATGAGAAAAAAATATGCTTTGGACACCTGTACCTCACTGATTGCTTGGAAGTCCTGGTGATTATTTCAAGGTTCCTTCAACTCAAACAAACATTAATTATGCCCTTCTTCAAATGTCCCCCTCCACAGTAATTTTGGAGGCAATTATGCTTTAAAACAGTATTGAATTAATTTGCACCTGCTACTCCCTGTCTCCCATTTACTCATAATGATGCCATCATTACTGCCTAAAGCAAATGAATCACCACTTTAGAGTTGTCTTCTAAGGTCATATGTGTTTAGCAGGTACAAGCAGGGAAGGAGCAATTGTCTTAGAGGTGAGAGTGATATAGCTCTTATCTCTCCTTATACCTGCTGTGCGCAATAAAAAATGGTATGCAACACTGGGAACAGGGGGTATAGTTGAGGTTTCTATCCTATTTCCTAAATTTTGCTGCAGGTTATATTCTTTCCTAATACATGGCCATGTGTAAAGGGTTTGCCTGTTCCAGCCACAGAAACAGTATGATACTACGAACAAAAATATAGTTGTGAACTGGACCTAATGTAACACAATTGAATCTAAACTGAACTGAACAGGAATTTCTATATATGGGAGAAAAAAATAAACCCATATGTAGAAAAAAATCCTTTCTATTTCTTCTAGCAGATCTATGCATATTTCGTAACCTGTTGGTTAGTTATTTAGCAACCGAAATATTGTTATAGTTTGCACTGGTGCATAATAATAAAACTATGTATGCAAAAGTTATTTCTGAGCTAAAAAAAAACAAAAATGCCCCCCTTTTCAGCCTCTTACTGCAAAAGTCTTTTATTTTGCTCAGGAAAATTATACATATATTTTGTTCAGAACAACTTTCAAATTATTATTTTGGTATAATTCCACTTCTGTAAGAAGGTATACTGTAGGCTTCTAAGTGTCTAAAAAAATGAAAAGAAAAATTGTTACCCATAATATAAAACATATGCATATTGATGAGCGAATTGTTTCGGCAAGCATGGATTCATAGTGAATTTCTGCATTTTGCCATCTGCAATTTTTTTTGCAAAACTGCGGCAAAAATCTGCCACGTAAAATTTCCCAAAGGCAAAAAAGGAGCCACAAGAAAAAACGCCCATTGACTTTAATGCATTTGGGCAAATAAAGTCGCAGAGACAAGAAAGTCGCCACAAGAAAAACGCTCGTTGACTTTAATGCATTTGGGCAAATAAAGTCGCAGAGAAAAGAAAGTCGCCACAAGAAAAACGTTTATTGACTTTAATGCATTTGGAGTCAGCAAAATTTGTTGCGCATAAAAAAATTCAATGCGTTTCACGAACTGTATGCCCCACAATCGAAAAGACACCTTTGTATAATAAAGTACCAAACTGCAAAGCTACAGTTGTAGCTAACCATTTTTATGACATAAATGTAACAAGCAATAAAATCACAAAAATAAAATACAATTAGGCAAATCAACAAAATAAAAGAAATTATCCAACAGCTTGGTTAGCAGTCAGAATGCTTGATCCCATAGTCTCGCTGTGAAATCAATAGTTTTTAGGGGAAAAAATTATTTATCTGTATATATGTGTGTACAGCTCTAAAAACTGTTTAAAATGTGTAGTGTATGTGAGTGTGTAAATATGTGCAAGAGTGTGCAAGAATAGCAAAAAAAAGTGTTATTTAGTAAAATGTGTAGTATGTGTGTGTAAAGAAAGGCCATCTACCGTTTGTGTGGGGGTCCATGCAGCATTGAGGGTCTTAGGATCAGCAGAGCCTACACTGTAAAAAGTGAGTGAGGACCAGTGTTGCAGCCCCTTTGGCTTGTTTGGCTTGTAGGGGGTTGTGTCACAGCCTAACCCTCTATGGAAGCAGCAAAAGCCACCAATGCAAAGGGTAATTCAATAAAAACACAAAGGGGCAGATTTACTAAGCTCGAGTGATGGTTCGAATTTTAGTTTGAATTTCGAAGTAAATTTTTGGGTACTTCAACCATTGAATAGACTATAATTGACCATTCGACTTCAATTCGAACAATTCAAGTAAAAATGGTTAGACTATTCAACCATTCGATAATCTAAGTACTGTCTCTTTAAAAAAAACTTCGACTTCATACTTTGAAGCTACTTTAAAGCTACCGAAGTGCAATGCTAGCCTATGGGGACCTTCCAGAGCACTTTTCTACGTTTTTTTTGGTTGAATAAAAATCCCTCGATCGATCACTAAAAATCGTTCGAATCGAATAAAGTAAAAATCCCTTGACCTCGATATTCGAAGTCGATGAATTTCAATTCGAGGGTCGAATTTCGAAGTTTTTTTTAGTAAATCTGCCCCAAAGTGTATCTAATTTGTTCTTGCCGCTTAGAGCACTTGCCTGCCAGCATGTATCCCATAAGTGCTTGGCGGGCAAAGCGTTAAAACAGTGACAACTGTACGTGCAACTGACCCCCGTGGCACATGATGATTTATATAGCTGCATCTGAATGTGGGTAAGATTGCATATTTGTGTAAAAGGGGCACAGAGTTTTGTCAGTCAGAGTAGTGGGCTGCAACATGTTGGTTAAGTTAAGAGGGTCAGTAGTTTGGACCAAACCTGCGTGACCCATTGGTCCCACATCGCTATGATGCGCCATCAAAGTTCCCAATGTAATAACAGACTAATGAAGATTAATACACTGGAGAAAGCTAATTCTTTTTTTCTTATGTATGCAAATATTGTTTGTGTTTACGACTTTTTATTTCATGCCCCCCTAATGAGGAAAAAATTGATCCACATGACGGATTGCTAATCTCTTTAAAACTATTACATTCATTAAAACAGTTTCCAGGGTTTTTCATTATTGTTGTTTTATTGGCTTTTGCACAATGACAGCCCTTTCCTGATTTTGTATTCCAGCAAGCGTGGAATGTTCCCACAGTGATCTACAAACAAACTGTTAGAAACCTCTCTGGTAATTGGAATTCTCTGGTTAGCAGAAGAAACTTTACTAGTTCAGTCAATCACATATTTTGCCTTTGACAAGTAGAAAAAGCTTTATTTTCTAGTGGAAAATACTGCAGGGTAAGATAACTAGGATGGACATTTCCTTCTTCAGAGCTGAATTTTACCATTTTACAAACACAATTCATCATGTCAGGCTTTCAGAAAATCCACTGAATATTAAAGAAGCAAGAGGGGGCACAAGAGCAGCATCAATCTATTGCAGTTTCAATAAAGGATTAGCACGGACACTGCTTGTAAACTGTAAGCAAACAGTAAAGGCCAATTAGTTCTACAATATTGCCTAAAGATAGGTAAAAGCATACAGAAGGTGATGTTCATCGTGGTACTGAAAAAAAGGTCCAAATTACGATATTTAACTGGCAAGCATGCCGTGAAATGGAGAAGAGTATGGGGAATGGTGTTTGTTCTTATTTAATTTTATGTAATGCTGGTAGTGCTATTTGACTGGTGTAACAAGTCAGAACTTTTATTGAATCTGTTTCCCCAAGTCTACCGAAATCTGTTCATTCTGATATTTTCCAGTGCCTATTTCTGATTAAAAAGCTTATTTTCACCCATTTTTCCATTTTAATATCATAAGTCCATCTTCATAAAGAATTGACAAAACATGCTATATCAGAAATGTTAGAAATTTACATTTCTTTAAAAAGCCTATTTGGGATTTGGAGTTCATAGTTAATTAAAGAAGATCTAAACTCTACAAGTGAATATGCCTGGAAATGCTATATTTTATATATTGAATATACTGCACGAGCCTAAAGGTTCAGCATCTCTATAACAGTAATAATCTAGGCCTTCAAAGTTGTGCACAGGGGGCCACCATCTTGGTGGCTGTGATACTGCACATGCTCCGTGTGCTCTGGCCAGCTGTTGAGAAGCTGAGCTTAGGGGTTGTATCAAATAATCAAGCAGAAAATGAGGCTCACATATCATAGCAACTGATGCTACGGGACTGATTAATCAATTCTGGTGCAAACTGCCCTGGTTTCTGAGCTATCATGTAATGAATTAATTACAATTATCAGCCTTGTATTATGACATTTATATTCTATATCTACTGTATATTGTGAGTCAGTCCCTAAGCGTAGGTAAGTGGCAGCAGCTACTGGGGGCTTTGTAGTGGCAGAGATCTTCCCTGCTGAAGCACTGTGGTTGCCTTCGGCTGATACAGACCCCAAAAACATAATGTGCAATATTTTTGCCTTTATTCTTCTGTAATTGTTAGTTGTTTTTTTAAAACGCTTTGCCACCTAATGAGAGACCTGTGTAAGGTACAGTCTAATTAAAATGCAACACCATTTAATGCTAAAACCTGCACCTGCACCGTTATGTTCATTGAAAATACTGTGGCATCTGAACTCTTGGCTGGAGGCTTTTGCTATGTTGTTTCAGGAGTCAAGAGAAGCAGTGCAGGTCAATACTACTTTTAGTGGCAACTGTTGTTTTTTTTAAGTAACTTTACTGATAACTGTGCAAAGCATATATATGGACAGTCAGCCATTTACAAATACATTTAAGACCATTTGAATGAATATATCTTAAAAAGTTGTTTAGAATCACATTTTCTATTAGTATGCCCAGCACAGCGGTCTATCTGAATCTGCCATCCTAATCCTCCTTTTCTATACAGCATGTATTATATACCAGCTTGTTTTGGGTTTTGTTTTTTACTCTGCCGTACAGATTTGCTACTCATCTGATCCCATCAAGTTGATCTGTGCTCTCTGCACTCTTGGGTGGATGGAATTAGGCAGCTGAGAATTTATGTCTCTCTCTAATGATGTCTTCAATCCTCTAAAATCCTGACACTTCCATAGACATAAGATGATGCCCTTTATAATGTGCAACAATAATTGCCTGCTAACAGTTTGAATCATGTATGTTTAATATCCCTCAAAACCATAACAGGATAGGGAAGAAAGGTTGCAACAGAGGACAATGCAAAACAGAAACAAGAGAAAAGAAACAATCATTGCAAGGTGACTGCTGCCATGAGATTAGTTTTTAGAGAAACACATAACGCAAAGAATAATGAATACAATGAGAGAATGTTAGGTTAAAGTTTTAAAGATAGATCACATTCCCGCATACACTGGAAGTTAAGATGCCTGCAGGTATGTTACCTTCAATAATTCATTAGGTCCATTATGGGCCTAGCGAAAAGGACCTGATGTGGGCCAAAACAATGCAGTAAAAATAATGCCATTATAATATTTGGCATTTTTTTCACATTACCATATAAACAGTATGCACTTTGATAAAGGAGGTTCTTCAAAGTATTGAAGTTCCAGGAGTTCTGATATATGTATATAGTGTATATCAAGAGAAAGGAAGAACATATATGCCAGATGGATCAACATATGAATATAAATCACAGGGTTGATATTGACTTCCTATTACCCACTTGGAATAATCTGGAGGTCCACACATCTGGAGGTTCACGTCTAATAATAATATCATCAAATACACCACAAAGACTCCCAGGTGCTTGGCCCACTTCTGCTGCCTATCTTCCATCCAAGCGGGTGGCTCTATAGCTCCCAGGTTTCTGGGACAGGGTATGGCTTGCATTAGGAGTGCCCTCTATGCAAAAACAGGACCTCCTTAGTTCTCGCTCCCTATACAGTGGATCCCTGACTGTGATGTACTGCTGGGGTGCTGACCCCTTCCTTACTTCTTGATGGAGCTTCAGCTGCTCAGCTAACTGGCCTGGCATTCAGGGTTTAGAGTCTCTAAGAACTTTTTCAAATAAAATGTGTTAAATATTATTGTTGAGACATGTTTTTATGCCACAATTGTAATTGCTTGATTAACCATAAAATGCTGCTTGATAGTTACTGATAGAACCCTCTATGACAACAACTGTCAAAAAACGTGTTTGTGCTTCTCTTAATCATATACATTTGTGTTCAGAATAATAGCAATGTGGTTAAAAAAAAAGTGAATAAAGAGCAAAATCCTTATAATAGCTTTTATTTCCATACAAATGCATTGGGAACATTGCACATTCTATTCCAAATGAAAACATGAAAAAAAATGTTATTACTTTACAGAAAGTGAAGAAAAGGGAATAGGCTGTTCAATTAACTAATATTTAGTTGTATAACCACTTTCTGAGAACTGCTGCACTTCTGGAACCTGTTTTGTTGCACAATTTCTCTGAATTTCTTAGTGTAATAAAAATTACATACCCTGGTGGTCTAGCGGGCTGGCAGGGACGCCCGCCGCGCTCTCGGCGGGGACGCCCGCCACGCCGGTCTTCTCTCCATGTTGCGCCGTGAACTAAGGAGGCGCTTGGCGCGCCTCTGCTATTTTTATAGGCGCAGGCGCGAAGCACTCTGGGTATTTAAAGGGACATTACTTTGGATACTTTGCCCGTGATAGGACTAGTTTTCCTGGTGCCTTTTGAGCCTTGTGCATCTGATTCCTGTTTGTTATTGATCTCCTGTTGTGACCCTGCCTGTTTTTGACCATCCTGATATCCGTACTGTATTTTGACTACTCCTTCTGCCTGATCCTATTCTGATTGATTACCCGGTTTGACCCTTTGCCTGCCTGACGATCCTAGTTTTCTGCCTGCTTCGACCCAGCCTGCGTGACTACGTTTCTGCCTTATCCTGTTGTACCGTGACCTTCGGCCTAACTGACTTTTAACTGTAGTGCCCCTTTGCTTGCCAGAACTTCTCGCCTTGTTCCTCTCGAAAAGTCCAGGTGGCATCTGAGTACGCTGAGGGCTCCTCCCGAAGCCAAAGGCGGTCACACTACTGGTGAAGCCGAGCCGAGACCAGGGAGCTTGGCATTAGTTCTGGTTTAGGGTGCCGACCGTGACACTTAGTTTTGCCTCTAAACAGCATTTTTGATGTCACCCACAAGTTTTCTATTGCATTAAGGAAGAAGCTGGCCACTCCATAACGTCAATCTTTTGCTGCCTTCCTTCCTTGTATAAAGGCTGTAATTGACACTTGCTTTTTTCCACTGAATGAATGACCTCACTAATTGAACTCCACACTGCTATTATTTGGAACAAGCTATTATTATTTTGAACGCTGCTATTATTTGAAACAAGCCTCAATTAATGATTCACCTACACAGAATCAGCAGCGTGCATGTCATGACTGTTGGGTCTGTTAGTTTTCTATTACTCTACTACACCCACTAGTAAATTATTTGCCATGTAGAAATATAATTTCTACCAAAAACAGTGACTAATCAGGTTAGTGATGTCGGAGTGCTATTATTCTGAACACAACTGTATAAATGGATACAATCCTCCAACATCAACACTGCCCAAATGTAATTTTTTTTTCCTGACATTTTCTTTCTAAGGATACAGAAGAAATTCTGTTAGTCAGTGCCCAATCTAAATAGGCTTGAAGCATGACCAGGTCAGATGTTGAGTAAGAGCTAATCTACAGGCTATGGATTTGCCTTTATTATTCGGGATTAAGAAGGATTTCTGTAAAAATATATTTTCTGTTGGCTTCAGATAGGCTGGTTATAAATCTAAAGAACCGACTGTGTTTAAACACATTGTCTGCCTCTAAGGAATTTCCAAATGTAATGCTAATAAACAGCAAAGACTCACTATACTCAGATACAGCTTCCAGGGGAGAAACCCTGCAATACTTGGATTCCAAGCCAAAGAAAATCCCATATGAGTAGAACTTCATGGGCGATTTAGGTTGTGTCGGATGCACGCTGCGACTACATCCGACATTTCTATTTCTTACCTTCCATTTCTATTTCTTACCTACCGACCTTATTTCCGGCGCATCGAACTTGACGCCAGTGTTTCGTCACGTGACCTAAATCACCCATGTAGTTCCACCCTAAGGGTTTTTAAACCACTTTTCTGGACAGACTGACTGAATACTTTACCTTTTAATGCTTCAAACCCCTGTGGGTTTTAATTAGCTTCCGATGTGTCTATGAAAATGCAAACATTTACCTGAAAATATGAGACATCCCAAAAAGCAGTTTTCTACATACAATAAAAACCACATTTCTGTTTACTTTGTTTACAAGATCATTAAACCCTTTGAAATTTATATTGCATGTGGTGCTAGAGGCCCTGCCTTGATTTTTTTTTTTAATTAATTTTTTCTTATAAATTGTTGCAGTTCTCTACTCACAAGTACCAGCCCATTCATCTTGTCAGTGACACACATTGATGTACTGTACCCTCTGTTTGCTACTATATACTGTGGCACAGTGACTAGGAAAACCCTAGTGAGTTTATGAGACAAAGCAGATTTGATGACTATAAGGGTCTGTTTTTACTGAAAACGACAGTATAGATTTGGAACTGATGAGTTATTTCCCTGTGTAAAAGTGGATGGGCTATGAGTGAACTCTATGTCCAGGAAGTGGGGGTGAGTTTGTACAGTTTTGTGAGAGAAAAAAATCTGCCAAACACTGTGGCTAAACTAATTATCACTCCTGCATTAAGCTGCCTTAATAGTGTCTGAGGCAATGTTAACATGTTTTTGGCTTATTCAGGCAGCCACTGAACCAAATCAATTTGACTTCTGCTGTTTGTGTGAATTCCTACAATACATATACTAAGGGGGTTATTTATTAAAGTCTCAATGCTAAAAACTGGAACAATGTTAGGTTTTTTTTACTATAAAATCAGAATTTTTAGTGGAAAAAAAACCCTCAAATTTTTCGAGATTTATTATACCCTGAGGCTACAAAAAGTCAGAATCCGAAAAAATCTTCAACCTGTTGAGGTCCTGTAAAAGTCAATGGCAGTCAATTTGCAATTTGAAGATATTATTGTCTGTGCTGACTTTCTTATGATATATATTTCGGTGCTCTTCGGCCGATTTTACGAAAAATTTTCGGGGGCAAGCCCAAAAAATTTGGGGGGTTTTTTGTGCGACAATATAAAAAAGTCACAGTTTTTGTAGATCTGATTTTTTATTGGTGTTTAATTGATAAATAAGAGTAAATCTTGGATTTTCGTTTGGTATGACGTTTTTTATTTAAAAAACCTGAAAAATTGTATAAATAACCCACTAAATAAATCAATTCAGATCTTAACTTGTCAGAAATCTTTAGATTGGAGTTGAGATGTAAAGGGGTAGCCACTCCTGCACCTTCCACATCATGAAACGTTGACTGGAGATGGATATAGGGTTGGAGGAGTGGCAAAACTGTGCACTATTAATGGCATGGAGGCCACTTATTAAAGGTTGGATTTGAGTGGTATTAGTTCTTTTTGAAACCACAATTAAATTCATATTTTTTAAAACAACGAATGGGCTGAAAAGTTATTAAAACATCCTAATATTAAAAGTGCGAATGGGAAAAATATTGAACGATGCTCTAAAAAATATAAGTACCTCTAAAGAGAAAAAAAATAAGATCCCATGGGATCACCGCAGCTCCCATTGACTTCTATAGGACCTTGACTGCTTTTACATAGCAACGTTTTGTATTTGAGTTTTTTGTGGTTTTTACACTTAAATCTCTAGTTTTTTTAGAGTATTAAAGAATTCAAAAACCACACATTTTTAGTGAAAACATATGATTTGAGAAAAAAAAAGAAATCTGAATGTTAGTTAACAGAGATTAGGAAAGCAAGCTCAAAGTCACTGTAATGTCCTCTTGATTCAATGAAGGCACTACACAGGCATTATCCTACAGCAACACATTCATTTAAAAGTTGTGCCCAAACATCCGCCGTCCTTAACCAACTTGCACATAAGTAATCTGAGGGGGATCAGCCATGCACTGGCTTTGCATGCTGAGCCATTAATAAATGTCTTGTGTTTTGAGTAGGCACATTATTCATAGATGGATTATTATAATACATTTTGTGATATATCATAAATTCCCTCCAGTCTCTCTCTCACCATTAGATTTCCTCATAGGAAAACAGCTGGAGAAAAGAGACAAAATATATGTGGCGTGAAGTGTGATGTCCAACATTTTACTTGATTAATGAATATGGTGGTTAATCTAATTAAAAAATACCGTGGCATGTGCTTCTTTTTTTTCTCTCTCTCGTCTCCCTTTATACTACACTATTACTGGGGCTAACAGTCATCCGAGATTTACATTAATTCAGCATTTAAAATCCAACCAATATCTGTGGAGAACTTGCTGTGTTGTGGTTGCCAATAACTTTAATAGTAATTGGCCAAATGTACCCTTCTAGTGAACAAATCACTGATACAGAGAATGGAATTGGAATGATCTGGAGGTTCACACACACAGTAACAGTTTTATCCACAGTTACTAGCACAGCTTCTCTAGTGTTGTTCACACAAGTCTAATAATATTAATTCTAAAATAATCAGATACATTGCAAGGACTCCCAGGCTGCTTAGTCCATTTCTGCTGCCTATCTTCCTTCAGATCAGGTGGCTCTACAGCTCCCAGGTTTATGACGCATGATATGGCTTGGATTAGTTGTGTCCTCTATGCTGCTTCAGGACCTACTTATTCCTAGCTCCTTATACAGTGGGTCCCTCACTGGCCAGGAACCTCTGGGGTGCTAACCACAGGTCTGGACTGGGAGTCCTCGTACACAGAGGCCCAAACAGCCCCCCACCAGCCCATGAAATAGTGACTTTTTACAGCAGCCCCTCTGGCATGTGCCAGAACCCACAGATTGCCAGTCCGGGCTTGGCTGAGCCCTTCCTTGTTGGAGCCCCAGCTGCTCAGCTAACTGGCCTTGATCCTCTATCTCACCACCTACAGCAAGTTTCACAGATCTGGCCTTCCGCTAGCAACGTGGCTTGCCTTAGCACCTCTCAAACCTCAGGCTCCCTGGTTTTATCTACTTTACATCAACCAAAGCAGATATAGCCCAATGCTCTTATAAAGACTACCTAGGGAAACCCCTCATGAGTGCCACAGAGTAGAACCTGCTCTAGAACCATCTCAAAACAAAGGGATTCCCTATTCCATCTAGTAACAACCAATCACATAAAATATACTTCTACTTTAATTATACCTGCCCACTTACACATGTACGACTAGCTCTAAGAAACAGCATCAGCATTGCAGATATATAGGTAGTAACTTGGGTCCTAGAAACTCAAATGTCCTTCAAAGACTCAAAGAATATAATTGGCTTACCTAATAGTAAAAACTTTTTTTAACAGTATATAGGTATTATATAAATGTTCACATGTTTAATCCTGACCTGTAGTAATGTATTAGGCATGTGCTTGTAATAATGTATCTAAGCTAAGCTTTTATCTGGCCAGTGCACACCATGGCTCTGTTTAAATTAGTTCTAGGTGTAAAAATGAGAACATTCATGTGCTATATTGAATTGTCTCTGCAATGATAACAGCATGAAGTTCAGCTTCACATCTGTATAGTGACTGGCTAATATATTTGATTTTAATATTTTATTAACCCAGTAATCCTATTCTGTATTGCTATAAATCACAGAAAATGTCTCTCTCGTTTAGTTTTCATTGTTCAGGACTTTTATATTACTGCATCATTATCAGGCCACCACATTGAGTCAGAATAAGGTCAGGGCAGGGCAAGAAACAGGAGAGAGTTAAAGTGGACCTGTCATCCAGACACAAAAATCTGTATAATAAAAGTCCTTTTCAAATTTAACATGAAATCCAATTTCTATTTCTTATTAAAGCATTCATAGCTGCTGTAAGCTCATTTAAAAATCTCAGCTGTCAATCAAATATTGTCTGCCCCTCCTCTATGCCAGTGGCATAGAGGTGGGGCAGACAATTACTTTCACTTTTCATTCAGCACTTCCTAGATGTCACTGCTCTCCACACATTCCCCCAGTTCTCTTTACCATTTAACGTGTAGCCAGGGCAAGGTAATGGACATCAGGTCCCCCATTCTGGTGCACAAACAAGATTCTGAGATGATACAAGGCTTGCCTTAATAAAACTGTCCACAAAATGGCTGCTTCCTGCTTGCTATAATTATGAATTCCCAGACTGAAGGAAACAAAATCCAAATAATTTATATAGTGTAATTAAAGTTCATTTTGCTTGACTAATGTTATAAAATAGGATTTGGAATGTTTGGGTGACGGGTCCCCTTTAATTTCAATAAGCCCTGTCTACTGTCACAAAATATGTTTATTTAAGTCCCTTTGCGATTAAATGATTGAACCTGGAGGCCAGGGTTCATTTCTTGATTCAGCTCCGTGTGGCCTTGGGCAGGTTGCTCAATGATTTTTAAAGAGAATGAGGTGATCTGTGATCATACAGCAGATCTAAAATAAAATAAATAAAAAAAAAGTGGCTTTATTTTCTGGAGGTTTTTCTTGCTGAGTTTGTAAAATTTGCAGAAAGTCAACATACTGTACAACATATAGTTTATTGAACTGATTAAGGGCCTTGCTTGAACACTCTGAGCACCAAAATCATGTTCCTTCATTTGAGTTGCATTAAATAAAAACAGGATAAAAGACAGGAGATGAAGAACCCTATTAATGCTTTTATAAAATAAAAAAATGCAACACATACAATACTATGACCTGTACAGAAGTCTAGGTGTGATTGTTATCAGAGCCCTGCACAGATGGTACATCACATACTTTAGTTGAAAACAAAGTTAATTTGCCCTTTCTTTTGGACATTAAAGAAGAAGGAAAGCTACTGAAGCAGTTTATTGCCAACAGATTGACCACAATAGTGCAAGCTATAACACTATATTTATTCTGCAGAATGCTTTACCATACTTGAGTAAACAGCTCTTGAACTGTTCTCTATTTGTTTAGGATAGCAACTGCCATATTGGCTTGGTGTGACATCACTTCCTGCCTGAATCTCTCCCTGCTCTCGCATAGCTCTGGGCTCAGATTACAGCAGGGAGGGGAGGAGGGAGGGAATGGGAGAAGAGCATACTGAGCATGCTCAAGGCCGTGCCCTAGAGGTTTAAGCTGAAAACAGGAAGTCTGATACAGAAGTCCATCTATACACAATAGAAGGAAAGAAATGGTGTTTCTTTTGCCAGAGGACTCAGAGAAGCATTACTTTGAGGGTTTACTGGTGTATTTATATACTGTAGACCTAATAAAGCTTACTTAATTTTAGCCCTTCCTTCTCCTTTAAAATATAATGTTGCCAAATATCTTTAAATTTAGAAAATATAAGCCATGTCATTTTTAAAATAATGAAGACAAGCATGAGGGTCTGAACATGTGTATACAGAAGCTTAAGCAGTCTTGCTTTGTAAATGGCACACATTGATGGGCTGGTTAAATTCACCTACAATTATTTCTTAGTCATTAAGATTCTTCTTATATTCCAGTAAATGTAGCAAATATGCATTTTCTTTACACATCACAAATATTGTGCTGCCTTTTGGACTAAAGAAAAGGAAAATTTCAGGTAAAGTTACATTTTTGAGTTTTACATAAAATGAGTACAATTTCTCAACTTTCTCCAGTTTGCATGTTTGATTTGGGTATTTACGTAAAACATTTCTTTTGGTTTTTGGAATAACACCGACCAAAATTTTGTTTGCTGAGTGTTTACCATTTGTAAATTGAGTTGTCTTTTTTTTTTTTATTGTTTTTTTTTTTATTGCCTTGGTGCACAAAAGCTTATTTTTGCCTTGGTGCACAAAAGCTTATTCAAATTAGCAACAAAACCCCTCAAGGTTTTAAGTTTTGCAAGTCCATCACAGGAAATGACATTATTGCATAAGGCCTGTTGCTGGAGGTGACATCTAGAACATAGCTTTAGTATATAAGGTAAAAAAAATAAAACAGTATAATGTGCACAGCACAATGACGAACGGCACAAGGCAGCCCTTACCTTAACATCTGCTATAGCAGGAGTGCCCATACTTTACTAATGTGGGGTCTACTTTTAGTGAGGTTGTACCATTGTGATCTACACCCATAAAAGCATTGTTAGCATTTTGTTCCATGAAAATAATACTTAAATATCGGTTTATGAGAAAATGTATATAATGAATAAAGTACCCCCTCTTTTAAATTATGAGGATATTACAAGTTACAGAGGAGTTTCATGAACTCAGAGGTAACTTCTAATAACCCCCTGTTGTAAAATATGAGGATATTTATTTATTATAAAACACAAGTTTCCGTGAGTCATGTGACACAAATAACATCAATACACTCCATTTATTAAGGATATATTTTACAAGATATTTGTGGCTTTTGTGCATTATATTGCTATATTTATCAAACAACAATTTCTTATGTAACCTTAACATAATAAATATCTGAATGAAAAGAATGCCAAAGAAGAGTGATTTAGACAAGCTGTTGACAGTGTCTTGAGATCAACAACTAAAGGTCTACTGGTAGATCCTGATCTACCTTTTGGGCAGTGGCATAACTAGATGTTGCTGGGCCCCACAGCAAATTTTAGGGCCCCCAACATATTCAGAGGTTGACCTGTTTTATCAATATATCTCATATAACTCATTAATTAGGGCCTCACGGGCCCCCCTGCAGCCACAGGGTCTCCTTCCTCTGTAGTTACGCCTCTGCTTTTGGGCATCCCTGTGCTATAGGGTTGGGGTAAATACAGGGCTCCATTGCAGCTTGCAGTTGCAAGGTTAAGGGATCGATAGTCGGACACCTACATGACTCCCTTCACCCACCCCTTATAAATACAGTGAAACACAGGCAGAGATGTAATCATGGGGGTAAACACAGGCCTCTGCACCCTGTTTTGGAGAACAGGAACTGTGCCAATTCTTCTACAGTCAGGTGGTTCAAGGTGCAGAAAACATGGTGAATTGCACAAATTTTTTGCACTTTGCTCACTTCCCTGCACATATTTAATGACCGATTATATGTCATCAAATAAGAGAAGGGCCATGGGATCTTTATGTGTTTTACTCTATGATACTACAGAATCAGGACTGTTGGGCACAGACAATATTGGGTGCATCTGGGGCATCTGATAGGAGCGGCAAGATTAGCGCAAACAGATATTACTTGCACTGAACCTTTAGCAATGTGTTTTTTAGAAGGGCCAGCTCCTGCCGAATTAGCTTATAACATTTTTATTCCTTCTTTTTTCTATCCAGTTTATACTTTGTTATATGTACTAGAAGGCTGATTTATGGGTGCCATCAATACTAGCATCATGCAGCTGGAAACAGTGAAACATAAAGATACAAAGTGAATGGATTAGAACTCAGGCATGGTTGCTGTGCTGGGGGCTGTATTGTGTGTTAGGATGGAATTGCCGAATTTTCAAGCTTCTGTGTTTTCAGAGTAAAGTATTACAAGATCTGCTGTCGTCAGACCTCTGTTATATTTTGTAGGTTTTGTCTTTCTTTGTTTTTTTACCAGTGCTAGCACCACCGCCAGCGTAGGAGTTCTTATCGCTTCATGTATTATCTGATGGAGCTTTTTTTTTTGTGTCTGTTTTATATACATATTATATATACAGGGAAAGTGGTGCTGCTCTTTTGAAGGTGAAAGAGAGCCCTCTAGTGGAATCTGAATTTTTATGGTTTTTCACTTAAAATGATGCTAGTTGCTTGTGTAATTTGCCCGACTCCTGCAGTGTTAAAGCTACGGCAAACAAATATATAGTTCAACTCCATTTTCTTTCAAGCTCTCTTTGAGGCGAGGACACAGCGATAATTACAATGCTGCAGTATTGAAAGTCGCTTTTGCTCGGTGCCTGATGCTGTTATGTCTGAAAATGTGATTCCACTGTACCAAAATAAAACAAACATCAACAAACTGGTAGGGTAAAATAATTAGAATAATGATGATGGCTTAATGCAGTCAAATGGGAATTCTGTGCTGTAATGTATCTGTGTACATTGATTCTGCGTTGCATCATTAGGAACAGGAATACAGTGCTTTGAATGTACTTTGTTTTTTTCTCTATATTTACCAATATAATATAAATACACTTGGGAGATAGATAGGAGGTATGGTCTAAGACAGACATTTAACCAACCTAACTTGTATTTGTTCCGCTACTGCGCTTTAAAGCAATTGCAATTTTTGAAATTTAAATATTTAATGTAAAATATAAATATTATCAATTCTGTAGATATTCTTACTGCTGGAAGGTTTTATAACAAAAGTTTATCCATACCTCCCAAAATTTTGGAAATAAAAAGAGGGACAAAAAATGTTTTTGACCATGCCCATTTTTATGTCCACACCCCCTAATTACATGTTCATTTTACAAAATTTGACAGGTTATGAAAGTTTGAACATATTTTTGTTGGGTTTTTTTTCAGTTATTACAGCTTTGCTAATGAAGGTGAATTGCTCTTTAAGCTGTGCGTCTACTTTTTCCCAAGGGACCTCCTTATCTAAATTGTTAATTACTTATTTATTTATCTCAAAATTGTTATACAGTATCTTATTTGCACATGTTAGCTGTTGTGGGCTCTCTGCCCAAAACCAATTAATTTAGAAACTTTGTTTCTTTTTCTGTCTGTTTAGTGCAGAGAAATTTGGGACTTTCCAGTACAAGTATAGTACGCGGGACTGCGGTTGAGATATCAAAAGTAGGACTGTCCTGCTGAAAACGGGACAGTTGGAAGGTATGGTTTATCTGTCCACCCCTGAGTAAGCACTTATATCGTCACCATCCTCTCTAATCTATCTTGCCTCTTAGCTGGTGCAGGCAACCCACATCAGCTTTATGTATGAGCACAGACCTCCAAACCTGGAGTCAGAGGAGATGGGGGTCTTGAGTGAGTGGAGTAGGGTGCTTCCAGCCTGCAAAGAAAACCCCCCAAAAAACCAACAATATATATAAATCAAGCATACAAACTTCCCGTGGCTGTTGGGAATTGTAGCTGAGCAAAAGCTAAATAAAACTGTATTATACAGCTGCAATGATTACACAAGAAGACACCTTCTAAATAAGGGGCCCCTGTGGGCCAGAGCAAATTACCTTTGTGTCCTAAAGCTTCATTTGCATAGGCAGTGTGCATGCTCAGATATGTACATTGTGCTAAATAATTGGAAGCCTTTAGAGATTATATTTCCCTTGGGTGATTTATGTTTGCATGGTGTGTGTAGCTTTACAGTAACTGAATTATTGTGTTTCGGCATGTATTTGCCATGCATAGCAAATGTATGTGAAATATAAAGCTCTCCACTATTGTACACGTGATTCTAATGTTCTGCAGTGAACGTCCCTGCATTGGATTACATTTACCTGCAGAACACTGCAGTCAGGCCTGATAGCCAGGCAGATGTTGAAGCAAAGCTACAGAAACTGTTTATCTTGCCAGTGCTTTTCCTTATGTGCCCCTACTAACCTTCAGCAGACTAAGCTGAGCATGAACTGAACCAGACTGGAGGCATCAGAACAATCCCATCATTTTGCCCCAGGCACAACTTCACATATTTATACATTCCTTTTTGTCAAACAAAACCGCTGAATGCAAAAACTGAGCCAATGATCATAAATGATGCCTTGGAAAGGTAAATATACGTCATCTATAAGCAGAGTTTGTATGCAATTCCCTTGGCAATAGCTGATGTGAAGAAGAATATTCTGCACTTTCACCAGTTTGTGCCTTCTGCTTCTATTAAGAAGGGTCCAAAAGATAGCACATGTGCAAAACGCATATTGCATGAACGCTGGAGGCATTATAAGCAAAATTGTGAGATTTGGGATGGTGGGGATAGTCTTAGACATTACAGAAACATATACATCCAAGTCAGCAGACTTCAGATGCAATAAATCCAAAAGACAATGTGCATGAATCACAGATTGGCATCAGGGGCAGTAAGAAATAAAGCAAGAGTAATTGGGTGGTAGGAAGAGAATAAAAGGAGAGAAGCATTACAGCAGGGTTAGATTGATAGAAAGTGTAAGCCAAGGGGACATAGTCATTCGGAATTACAGTGGGGTACGCTGGAGTGCAGGGGAGAGCTGCTTTCTGCCAATACTATGTTGAACAAAGTGATGGGAAAGATTACGGAGAATTATCCAGGTGGTGGGGTGCATAGAAAAACAGCGAGATTTATCCAGGTGGTGGGGTGCATAGAAAAACAAGGTGGAAGTTAAAGTGCAGGGGAGAGCTACTTTCTACCAATATTATGTTGACTAGAGTGATGGGAAAGATTAGGGAGAATTAATCTTTCCACTGATTTCACTGAGGTCTACTAAAAATTCTCTTTGAAAAGGTCTTGTTAGCACAGGGCTGTACAAAGAAAAACTGGTTATTGACTAACCATATGCTTGTACACTAGGGTTATTGCAAAAGGTTGACATGTTAATTCACTCCTAGGAAGTGTCCTTTGACGTGTTGCCACAAGCTGCATAGGATGTTTTGTTTACAATATAGAAGTCCTATTTGTGTATTGCATAAGGGTTTTACTAAGCATAGTACATTTATTAAGAGACAGCGAAATATCAAACAGATAAAGAACCATGGAGCACCCTACAGTACGTGTATATCCTGGAATAATCTTCTCACACTTTCATTTAGCTACGTATTACATCCCAAGGTGCTGCTGTTCAGGAGGAAAAGGAAAGCTGAATTTTGTCTTACCCCCAGCAGTTCACACATGCCCTTCCATTTATCATATTACTGTATGTGTATGGTGGGTTTTTTATACAATACTAAAATGGGCCATGGGAGAGTCAATGAAGACATTAAGGATTACTGAGTAGTCCTGTACAAGGCCAAAATTTTCCAATCATCACCTTAGCCATGCCCCTTCTTCTTAACCTGGACCTGGTTGGCTTGAGGTTGAGAAGGGTTGAACCCGACCCAAACCTTGCCTGCACCCCTATAGCAACAATTTGTGTATATAATTTGTCCCAGAAAACACTTAAAATCCTACTAGTCAAGTTTTAATACCTTACAATGCCTTATAGTTTTAATACTTTTCTGTCTGGTAAATAGGAATATCCGACCTTTTTAGGCCCCTGCATTAAAATCTATCCATACACTTTCCATATTGATACCTTCCCTTAATTACAGGCATAGGAAATCTATTGAACATTTTTGGATAAAATGAATGTCTTCATATCCTGAAGTTGAACATAAAGTTGAATTAAGGCTCCCACATACTTAAACCTTTCCATTATGTTCTTGTGAGGACTCACTCTGGTGGTCTAAGGTGGTCGGCGGTCCATGGTCCTGCTGTGTTGCCGGCTGCTTGATACTAGGGCACGCGCGGGTCGCATTTCTGGTTTTATAGGCTTTGATGCTGGTGTGATGACGTCATTCTGGCGTGAAATTCAAACCTACAGTATTTAAAGGGAGTTCTGGCTGCAGGTTGTTGCCTGTTGGTTCATCTTTTGAGAGTTCCTGGGTGCTTTCCTGAATAATCCTGTGATTCCTGTTTTGACCCTGCCTGCCTGTCTTTTCCTTATCTCTGTGATCCTGACCTCTGCCTGGTAAACTGACTCTTCTGATATCAGTATTCCGACCCATGCCTGTCTTGACCATTCTAATTGATCTCCTGGTTTTGACCCTTGCCTGTCTGACTTCGCTTCCATACTGCCCGCACCAACCCGGCCTGATTTGACTACGCTTTTCGTCTGTTCCTTGAACTGCGACCTTCTGCCCAAAAATACTTTGTTTAACGATCGTGTCCCTCTGCTAGTCCAGAACCCTTAGCTTGGCTCCTCTCTTTATAAGACCTGGTGGCATCCAGTTAATCGAGGGCTCCTCCCGAGGTGAAAGGTGGCTGTTAAAGGCAGAAGCAAGAGCCGAGACCAGGGAGCCTAGCACTGGTTCTGGATTCTGGGTGCAGATCGTGACAGTTCCATGAGCATACAGACGGATCCAGTAATATCTTCCACTGGAGGTTTAATCTGTTCTCCGGATTTGAACTTAGCTTTGCTAATGTCCCTTATAAGTATAAAATCCTGACAACTTCACATAGTTCCGTCAGTCCATCTCGGCATCATTGTCTGTCTTCTGTTTGTGCCTCAAAAGCATTATACCCTGACCTCTGCCAAGTCTATCAGTTCTCAGCAGAGTGCATTTCCATGCAAACTTCATTGCCCTTTGGTGTTTGCTCTTCAAAATGTGCCCCTGCTGTTCCCGCTGCTGGTCTATTCTTTATACCTTACTTTAGCCCTAAGAGACTCCCTGACATTTTTGTAATCTATTCACAGCATGGACAGGTCAGTGTCACAGATAATCTCTAGTATGTTTTTTTTATATCCCTTCTCCAGACTTACTGTAACATCTGCTGTATGTAATGAGTTATTTCTGTTCCCATTCCCTCTGATGCAAGAACAGCACTATTGTCTTGGTCTAATTCTAAGGCAGCCACCGTTTTCTCCATAAGCAGTTCACATTATTTAACTAGAGAATAAAGATATGCTTGGCCTCTGTACAACTTGTTTTCCCTGTGGACATTGCCTGTTCCTTCAGAAACCCAATCCGCGTCATAATGTCCCCTCTATCCAGTAACTGTTGCTTAAAAACACTTTGTCGACTCAGCAATATAAGAAGTTGCAGTTGAGACTGACCTAGTTTCGACAAAATGAAACTATGATTGAATTTGTTCTGGCTCATCTTATATAGCACTGTGTAGACTAAAATTGTTTAATTGCTTTCATTTATTTAAAGGGGACAGAAACCCTCGGGCAAAATTAAATTACAATTGCCCAAAGTGCTCTCCTGAGCACTTTTGCAATGCATTTTTTTCTATTGTTTTAAATGTAATTTTTTTTAAAGGCAGTTTACCTACTAAGGCAGAGCAATTTTAGTATGCTGAATCCTTGAAACACAGAACATTTTTGTGAGTCCATCTGAGTGCAAGAATTGTGTTGATTCTATAACACGGACCCTATACTTTTCAAATGCTTTGGGAAACAGTGCTTGTCTCTGTGTAAGGGAATGAAAATAACTAATTACTGGAGAAACTGAGATGTTGTGAATGTAGGCCCTTAATTTCAGGTTTTTGGTAGGCCACTGTAAGATATATATATATATATATATATATATATATATATATATATATATATATATATATATATATTTACCACTGTGCTCCATAGCTATGGATAAAAGGAGCGTATATTATTGAATAAATCTGCATTTAATAATGTAATAATTCAACTACAGCAGGAGTTGACATTTCTTTGGCCCATGAGTAGTTAGTTTTGCAGTTAGTGAAGCAGATGCCATTGGCCTTATCCCCTGTCATTAATGTTTTGCGGTTAAGCCATAGGCCTCATTAACAAATAGTAATACATCCTTTGTCTGTCAGTCATTACCAGTATAATTGGTTGTTGGTTGTCAATTGCTGGGACCTCGCTATTTCATTTTTGTGAGTGAGGGGGGTACTGCAAAAGATTTTTTTATTGACTGATCTCCAAAAAACAAAAGAACTGCTCTTACAGCCTAAACAGGAGGCTCTGCCTTCATGGCCTGGGTACTAGTAACCAAGGCTATAGCTTGAGAACAGAATAAATCCAAGTCAGGGGATCTGTACAGGGGAATCTGCATACAGAATTGAATTTTGAATATAGAATATATATATATATATATATATATATATATATATATATATATATATATATATATATAGAATTTTGTTTATCTCTAAATGACATGGCCATTGTTTTATGGATAAGATGCATAGCCCTGCTCCAATATGGGCACAAAAAGCTCATTGTTAATTATAACCTGCTTACCCTCAGGTTGAGAGACTAGAGGGGTTATTTCGATCACTGAGGCAGTGTGCAAAGTGCAAATAAAAGTGGTGTAATTTGGAAGAATGGAAGAGGATTCAGGTCTGTCCCCCCTGAAAAATGTGCTGTTCATGTAAAATAACAATTTTGGTGCATGGTTTACAGAACAGCCCTTCCCCCAGCTATGAGCACTAATGAGCGTGCTTTTGCACCCCTTAGTGCTCTTGAACCTGCCCGGGCGAATTGTAAATGACCACTTGGATCAGGTAAGAAGCCTTTATTATAGTCCTACACATTTGCATAGTAGTCTATTATCATTTAGCATCCTTGGGTCTTATTTATAAACACAGAGCAAATTTGCACCTAGGTAGTTACCCATAGCAACCAATTAGTAAGGCAGCTGCAGGTTAAATAATGAAAACAAACTCTTGACTGGTTTCCAGCCCAGCCTTAATAAATGACCCCCCTCATGTCGATCCTAAAGCTATAAAATAGCGATCAATACATCACATAAGCAGGGAACGCGAGTCTTGTGACCCAGTATGATAACCGTTAGCAATGCTGTGCACCTCTGCATTTCTCTTGGCCATAAACAGGTAACATACACTTCTGGAAGTTCTCAGTTATGTGGGATGTAGCCTGAGGAGGTATTTGTATAACACCTGCTATATGCATAGAAAAGCAGGCAGGCCTTGGCAAGGACATGCAAATTATATTTTATATTTCATAAATCTTCTAACTTTAAAGTTTGTATCAGCATATGCATATTGCCATAAATACTGATTCATTTAACCCAACAAAATCTAAAACCTTTATGTATCTGTGATTGTGGAATTGTAGCTGTTTATGGTGTGCTAGGCCTTGCCATTAGGTAAAACACATTTTGCAGACTCAGACTCTTCATAAACCCTGAGCAGAGAAAAAAAAATGATTTTACTTACATTTAGTTTTCAAATTTACCAATAACAAGTCAGGCAGATAAAACAGGGAATAAGAATATGATATTGCAAAGTGTAGGCAATTTTATTGTAAATAGGCCACCTATCACAGTGAGGCATAATTGGAAAACATGTAAAGAATATGATGAATGGTTTAAAAGCTGTTAGTTTTTATTGTTTTGGAGGCTAAAAGGGAACCATTGCTCTCTTTGCTGAGCAATTTCACCCATATAAGGGGAAGGAGTGACTTACAACCCCAGCCTGGAGATATTGATATCTCTTCTTTGGAAAGACCTTGGGTGAACTTGCTGTTTTTC
The DNA here is from genome assembly GCF_017654675.1 of Xenopus laevis. Classification (NCBI taxonomy): domain Eukaryota; kingdom Metazoa; phylum Chordata; class Amphibia; order Anura; family Pipidae; genus Xenopus; species Xenopus laevis. The sequence goes on from NC_054388.1 coordinate 29,741,540, forward strand.
TCCCCTGATTCTAATCTCTGAACCCAACGTCTGCATCATTTCTGGAAGACTAAGCTCTGGAAATACTGCCTTATTGTCCTATATTTCTCAGTGGAGGAAGTGTGTTTAGCTTCACTGCATTTCATAAAGTGCTGCATTCTCTGCTTCGTGGCTCAGTGCTGCAGTCTGAGACTGTTTATCACATGGAGGGGTTGGCTTCCTTATCAGTGCCAGAAAATTCCTTCCAACTTATGTATCATTGGGGATAATTGTAGCCTTCATATTCTGCACCATAGAAATGGGCTGGGTCTCAACATATATTATATAGCTGTTTCTTTAAAGTAGGAACATTTGCCAAACATCCTGTTCATTATACATAAATACGTTCATTTAAAGTAATGTATATACTATTGGTATCAGTCACATCTATCACCCTAGTTATATTAGGCAAAAGAGGCACATGCCTAGGGTCCAAGGGTTGGGGGGGTTGATAGACCTCTTCTGTCTGCTTAACCCTAATCAGGCCCTTGTCCCCCCACTGCCACTCATCACTGCACACTTGCCTCCCCCAATGGTGTCACTGCACATGCTAGTTAGAGGAAGGGGACAAGGTGGGCAATGGGGTTGCCTAGGGTGCCGACACAGCTCTGCTCCTGGGAAAAGGTCTGGATTTATAAATAAGATCACATGTACACCAATGTGTAACAAAGGGAACAGTCACCCTCTAGAATCTGCATTAGAAATGGAAGGAAGAAACACAATGCTTCTGCCCGTCATTACCAAGCACTGCAGACCTATCTACTCCACCATGTTTGGGGTAGTCTCCTAGATATAAGCACCTGCAGTAACAGGTCTGTCTCCTGCTGTCAAAAATTCCCCCTAAAACCCTACTTACCCACTCTATTATACTGCATATAATTGTCACCTGAAGTCCTCTGATATCATCCAAAGCACTAGAGCAGGAAGCATGGTAGGGGGTTGGATTGAGGTGGAGCAGGGGTGGAAAAAGGCAGTCCAAGGGCATGACAAGCAGGTACAAGATGCCCCCTAATAGCTGTGGATTTGGGTTAACAGCTATGGAATTGTATTGATTAGAACTTAGGTATGGGAAAGACAAATGTTTACACCCTGGATTTTACAGAACTGCAACTGCAGTGTTCCCATATGCTGGCAATACACCGGGAATTATAGTTTTGCTGTATATTATTATTGATTATTATTATTATCATTATACATTATTTATATAGAATCTGCATATTCTGCAGTGCTTTACAGAAATGTTATAGTTCCTGCCCCAGTGGAGCTTACAATCTAAGGAGCCAGTTAGCAGCACGGGCATAACAAAAGTGGTGTTCAGATCAATGCAAAAAGCTATATATTGATATATATATATATATCATGACACAGTCTGCAGTATTTCGGCAAGCTATGTGCCCTTTGTCAAGCCATTTTCTATATAGGATTACATGCACGTTGAATTTAAAGGATTATACAGGAAGTGACCTCATTGATTATTATTATGTGTGCATGTATATATGTATGTATGTAAACATACAGTATATGTATGTTTGTAAATCATAGCATAAGAGCTGAGCAAATTTTATCTTGTGGACCTCTGTTCCTGTTTTTGTTGTTGTTTTTTTTTATTTCAATTAGTATTTTAGAACAGAAAGCTTAGGGTTATTTTTGTATCCATTAAGTGCAGATGGGCACCCATGTCTGTTGCTTGAGCTGTCCCCTCACATGTGCAATACCCTGCTTGGCTAATGGCAGATTCTGTTAATGCCTTTAAAGGGGTTGTTCACCTTCAAACACTTTTCCCACCTTAGTTGTTTTCAGATAGTTCCTCAGAAATAAAGACCTTTTTCCAATTACCTTCTAAAACAGCTCTGGGAGGGGGGAGGGTCGCAACTCATTAACTGTTTTAAATTGATAGAGTTAGTAATTCCTGGTGAACAATCTGAAAACAATTAAACTGAAAAAAAGTGTTTGAAAGGTGACCAACCCATTTAAGACTGGCTTGGATGGTTTCTTGAAGCATAATATCCAATAATATCCAAGACTATAGTGATCTACAGTTAGTGCAGGTATTGTGTGGTGTGTGTGTGTGTGTGTGTTTTTCAAGTTTCAAAACTTGAAACAGGGATCTTCATCAGGAAGATTGAAACGGGGGATCGAAACGTTGAGTCCAATAAATTTTCAAACTTGGTATACAAATCCTGCGAGTGCCGCAACCTCTCTTTGGCTATTGCATGCTATTTTGCAGGCACCTGGGTTGTTCTGACGTCAACAGTGTGCACCTTTAGGATGTGGAAATAATGATAGGTGTTATATTTGGGTGATGCATGTATATATGGGCATTTAACACGATAAGGTGTGGAATACTTGATTTTTAGATTAATTAGAATGTATTACTTTTGGGGTTAATAATTTGGGGGTTTAAAAGACATATTTATGAATTTGAGTTTTTGAACTAATACATGTTGGCACTTTAATTTTAATGAATATGCCAATATTAGCAGCACATAATGTGTGATGTAATAATGAATGCACTACACTGATTTTATTAAAAAGTGTGTCTCACTTCTTGGCACTATCCTGATGGATCGAAACGCATAGATGTGAATATGTAACATTTTAATCAAATTTTTGTAACTCCATATGCCATTAGTGCTTTCTGTTGCTGGACTAGATAATGTGTATCTCACAGGACTTATGTGAACAAAATCAGAAGAGATTTATTGTAGCAGAAACTGATGTTTCGGCTGGACACCCAGCCTTTTTCAAAGCATTTCAATCTTCGAAAAAAGATATAAAAGCAAAGCAGTCAAGGGTTAAGCATAGCACAATGTGATCCAGGTGAAAATATAAAATTGAGTGAACTCAACTGCACTTCTGTGTATTATTGTACTCGGCCCTGCTGAATTACAGCTACCATACTAGCTCATCCTTCTATTGAATGTACTTAGGGTTATATCATTCTATAATGTAATCATAGTTGAAATGTAAGGCACTATCATGACTCGAGTCACAGGCTCCCGTAAAAGACATTTGATGACTGCCGCACAGGCAGCGGATTTGCATATTAGGTTGAAGCCATAGCTATTCGATTAGTTCTGGGCTGAAGGTCCTTGTGTCACCAGGTTGGTTTGTCATTATGGTCCCAGGACCAGATATATACGGTGGACATGGCTCGACACTGAGTTCCGACTAATACCTTGGACGATCACTCAGTAATCGGTAATTGATAGCGATATTTTTGACCTAATATGCATATACATTCTACTAATACTCTACCAAGGCATACTTCGGACTTATGATGTGAGTGCCTGCATCTTATGAATATATATATATATATATATATATATATATATATATATATATATATATATATATATATAAAATCAAAGCAATATTTTCATATATCTAGAACCTTGTTATAAACTAAATGGAGGGGGTGCTTGTAAAATACTGGGTCTCTAGTGGGTTCTTAAATGGAAAACCATTGATGCAGGGGGATAAGAACACAAATGATGGAAGAATGCGCACAAACAGTGGATGATGTTACAAGATATTAACTCCATTATTAACAGTAGAGTTGAAACTTGAAGTGCAATCTACAAATCGGTGAAACAGGTTGGGGCATAAGGGTGATAACACTACAGTGTTTTACTAGCTGTACACATGTCCCATATTTGAATATTACATAAACCTGAATCATGGTACAAGGCTCAAATATGGTTTGACAAGTGGGTGCAGGTCTAGCAGGGGGTATTGGAAAGATCAGTCACAGTAGGGTTTGCAACAGCCTGTTAATTAGGATCACTGGAGAAAAAGGTCAGTAGGTGAACACAATGAAGGGGGTAACAGAAGCAAATTCCTGTTTGCTGAACTGTGCTAACTCCACTTTCAGGAGTCATGGAGCAATGGATCACTTGTAAAAGCCATGTCAGCAGCAATAAAGTGATAGGTGGAACTGCAGTTTCCGCCCACATGAACCGACATGAGAACTTGCTTTCAAGGTATGGTGTATCCAAGTACCCCATACATATGTTAAGATTAGGAACCTTTTCTGGAGGTATCTCCTAAAGCCCAAATGAGCCAGGTGCTCTATTTGTATTTTACATGATACCAAAGTCATGAAAACTAACTATTTCTTTATTTTATTTAATTATTTATGACAATACAACAGTCTAAAGGAGAGGAAGGGAGAGAGGAAGAACAGGAAAAGGGAGAAAAGGAACTTGATTAAGATGCTAATCCCTTTTTTTAGCTCCACGTGATAGTACCCATGGGAGGAGAGGGGACATCCTGGAAGCGGATTCAGAAGGCATCAGAGAAGTCTAGTTTCTATTATTATCTTTGAAGGGGAGTAGATCCTGAGGTGCAGCACTGACTGAGACACAGAAGCAAATTAATTAACATAATGAATTGCTTGAGCTCAGTTGAAAGGCTCAGCAAAATGGGTTGGCTTGTTTAAAAAAAAATTATGCCTGGTGAAATCCGTTCTATGTACAAGTATAATAATGATTTATGCAAACATCTGTTTAATGAAAGATCAGTGTCAGGCAGTTTTTCTGTTATAATCTTCCCTTATTATATTTGTGATTTGGGCAATCAAAATCAAAAATCCAAATTGAGTGTCAATGATGCCATTCCTGGTATACAACAAACTTAGTGGTCCTGGTATTTAACTGTGATTTTATTGATTTAAGGCTATACATTATGAAGGAAATATTCCTTTGGGACCTGGAGGAGTACATGGACAGGGTGAGATTTGGGTGTCCTAGATACACATGAAAGCAAAGCTCAAAGGTCAATAGGCATGCCACCTGTCCAGTTTGGACCCGGACAGCCTGGCTTCAGAAGCACTGAAGTCTGGGTCAAAATTGCCTACTCAGTTTTCCAAATTAGGAAAACTGGGCTGAACTCTCCTAGATTGATATGACAATTGACCAGTCTCCAACTACTATGGCATAACCCTGCCCCATGATATCACCACTCCCCCCCCCCCCCGGGCCTGGCTTTTAAGACAGGGAAAGGTGGCAAAAAATAATGACGGGTAAGTGTTGGTGTGGAACCTCATTTGCTGTACTACGTATTCTTGGGACTATGGCTAAATGTCTGATAGAAATGTTTTCCTATATCCATAACTTAGTTTTGAGCTAAGGGAGTAGTACAGTTTCTGGGGATGCTGCATCAGGCCTTAATGCCACCCCCTTTCCCACTTTAGTATTGGCGCAGGTCGGGAGGGGCCAGGCATCTTTAGTGCTATTTTAAAAATGAAGATTTACCCTTAAAGGAGAAGGAAAGGCTTTGTGCACTTGGGGGTGCAAAATGTTAGGCACCCCCAAGTGATTGTGTTGACTTACCTGAAACCCTGGGCCAGTGCTCCTATCAGCAGAAAACTGCACCAAGGTTATACCAGTGAGCACCACGGAGTGCTCCTCTTCTGGCTTCTTGTTTCTTCAAAATTCCCAGGGCAGACGCATGCGCAGTTGAAGGAAATGCTCGACTTTTCAGTTAAAGATCGGCTTTTCGTTCTACTGCGCATGCACAGCCACACGAAGAAAGAAGAAGGTGGAAGAGGTTTGCTCCGTAGTGCTCACTGGTATAATCCCGGGCTGATACAGTTTTATGCTGATAGGAGCACCGGCCCGGGGTTTCAGGTAAGTCAATACAATCACTTGGGGGTGCCTAACATTTGGCACCCCCAAGTGCACAAAGCCTTTCCTTCTCCTTTAAAGGTGCCAGAGGCAGCTTTTTGCCGTCTCTGGTAACTGGCTGCTCACTGCCACCTGAGGCAAGGTTCTCACCTTGCCTTGTGGCAGAAGTGGCTATAAACAAATGCTGGACCTACAAGAGGGGCTTGATCGAAAATATCTGATAATTTATAGTAACTTTAATGAATCTAACCAATAACCTGTTTTGAATAAATTTGCAGGGAGATAACAGGGGCTTTTAACCAGCTCAGCATATTCTATCTTTAGCATGACATAGCTCATAGTAACTTCTTAATCCAATGCCTGCCTGAGGTAGTGGAGGCATTTGAACAAATACAGAACTACAAAGAAAAATGTCAGCTCTCTTTGGAAAAAAAAAGAAAAGAAAAACATGAAACAAAAATTGAGATGAATCAGGAAACCAAACCTTTATTCTTTTTTTTCCTTTTAGCTATGGGTAACAACATAGATGTATGTGTTACTGGCACTTTAAGTGAGCATCTACATGAAGGCATTCGGTGTTTATTTAGAGGTTCCATATTTATTGCGGTGCGCTGGGTTGCAGTATAAAATGAGATTCCAGCTTTGCGGATGGCAAGTGTTCACTGCTAGAGGGCACTGGTGTTCCACATCTCCATACAGACTTATTACATCGCTACAAATTCCTTTCTACTGTGAACTCCCCATCGGGACTCTCATTACAGCCTGGAAGTGCTTCCTATCACACTTTGCAGCCGTTCAAACTGTGGTCTATCGCTTTCCTATCTCTGTGGTGTTAAGTACACATGGGAGGGCAGGAGAGATGAAACCAATTTAATGCTGCTCCCAAGTATATCTCTGAACGTGTACATGATCTTTATTTGATTTCTGATGTCCCTGCATTCTGCACCTTGTCATTTAAATGTTTATTTCTTTGACGCAATCACAAAGAAAGGACCTCCGCATAATTGTTCTCTGCTGCACAGCCTACTCCAGGACTGGATGGCATGTATTCCAACTTCAAATATACACAAACCCAATAATCTCGTTTTGAAGAACAAAGCAACAATAAGCCACATCATCTATATATTTGAATTTCTCTGATTTCGTTAGGCCTTACCATTCCATGTTAATTTCTTTTATCAAAAGTTAGTTTATGGGGGCCACTGATCAGTAACTGTAACATTCTATCCAGCTTTCTCTTTAATCCCCTCCCATCATCCTTTTACAGCAGATTTTTAGGATAGTGTTAATAATCTTTAATCTTCTGCTTTAATTGTGCTCAGCACAAAAGCAGTATTAAGTTCCACTCAATTGTCTTTGTGGTGGCAACTCTAGTTACATAGTATATTTGTAATGAAAAGAGCAAAGAAGCTTAAACATCAAATGCTCACACAGATACTCCCTAAGTGTTGGTTTCCTTCTTGAATTCAGCTTGGAGCTTGGCCAGTGAGTTGATCTCCCTGCAAGGGAGACAATGGGTTTGTGACTATATTGATTAGATTAATCACAAATGGAATTGTTCCTCGCTGTCCTCTATTCCATTTTAGCCATATTTTGTATTATGTTCCTCCACTGCTTGTCTTTCTACTGACACCAAGGAACATGCAGACTCCTAATTCATCTCTGTACTTCTCTTGGCTGATTTTGTGAATTAAAAGGAACAGGGGCACCGTTAAATTGCCTAGGAAACAAACTGTAAGTCAATAATGTTCTTTTCTGAAAAAGGAATTACAGCAGGTCACCAATCCCTGACCCTGCACAATGCCCTGACATGTCTGATTGCACCCAAGATGTATACAAATGGTCTCAAAAGTTTTTCAGTCTCATGTCATCCAATGCTGGAACTACAGTATGAAATGTTGCAAGTGAATTGTAAATATGTATGATTACCACTCTAAGATATTTCTGACTCTTTCTCTGGCAAATGGGAACTTTTGTCCAATGAAAGGCATTTATAATCCCATAAAATTTATGGGTTCTTCTGATCTTCACCATTCAATGCCAACTTATTGGTTTATTCAATATTTGCCCCACGTGTATTTTTCAACAAGCTCCAATTTTTCTTTCAAGGCTCAACTTCCATGTGGTCACACCAGGAAAGACCAATTACAATAGGTAAAAGCAAGCAACATAAAGTTACATAGTTACATAGTTAAATTGGGTTGAAAAAAGACAAAGTCCATCAAGTTCAACCCCTCCAAATGAAAACCCAGCATCCATACACACCCCCCTCCCTACTTTTAATTAAATTCTATATACCCATACCTATACTAACTATAGAGCTTAGTATCACAATAGCCTTTATTATGTCTGTCCAAAAAATCATCCAAGCCATTCTTAAAGGCACCAACTGAATCAGCCATCACAGCATAACAACATCACCCGGCATTGTATTCCACAACCTCACTGTCCTGACTGTGAAGAACCCCCTACTTTGCTTCAAATGAAAGTTCTTTTCTTCTTTCATTTGAAGCAATTTGAAGTGATTCAAATTGTTATTAGTCTCACATGTTTTGGATCACACAGACCTTTTCTCTTGTGCCTTGAGAAAGACAGGGTTATCGATTCACACTGTGTGCTCAGTTGTATTGACCTGGACTATTGTAGGGAATCTGGTGATTATACAACCAAAATTGATGCTTTTTTTGTGGACCTTTTATTAAGTGCAATTAGATGCACTACGTTGCACAAAAGCCCAAAGCAACTCAGAAAAGTGCAGGCAAGTGGGCAAAAGGCATTATGGTTGGCGCTTGCCGAGGAACGACTCTTTCTTTGAAGTGGCAGAAACCGTATTTTCTTCGTCTAAATTTACTAATTCTCTTCAAGTGGTTTGCCATTTTGACACTTGTTCATACCAATTACCACTTATTGCTAGTCTTTTAGAAATATTATTGATGGAGTCTGTTAGTGGGACCTCTAATCTCAATGAGGATTATTTTCCCACCTAACAAGACTCACATTGTAGAATAAGCAACAGTTAGCCATATCAAGAAAATGTATAATGGCCAAAATATGGCATTTCCAGAGAGCAATTTTGTTCTCAGGATGGTGCCATAGTCCAAAAACATTGCATTGGTTCTGAAATAATATGTTTAGTTGTGTGTTAGACACAATTGGGTCAGTAGATCTAATTTGAAGTTTGTTTATGGTAACTCTAGGTCTAGATATAAGAGGTTGTATGATGGATGTGGGCATTTCTCTTTCATTTCAGGTGTCATAGTCAGCTGTATAAGTTGAAATATGACTGTTCATACCTGGATTTCAGCCTAGAATTAAAGGTTCAGTAAATTACTGACCTTCTAGCTTGAGGATCAAGAGGAAAAAAAGTGAAGACTTCATTCAGCTGATAGTCTATCTGGAAAACATATTCAATTTACTTCCTAATGGTACAGAAACAGTATATAGTTCAGGAACATACTGTACTATTTACTGCCCCAGCACATACACCCTCTAGCCCCTACCTGACCCTTCTTAATACTGTTGGATTGTGGAAAATAATTAGAAGCAGAATCATAGGCAGTACCACTGTCAGTGTGTTAGAAAAGATAACCCTGAATATATATAATGTTCTGAAATTGCTGGGTTTGAAACCTTCTTGTACTTTCTTCCCATTTGTCACAAGCGCCCGATGGCGCAGATCCCCCCGCCGCGGCTCTTCCCTGCACCGTCAGATCCAAGATGGTGGCGCCCATGATCTCCACATGGTGCAGTGACGCCGGCGCAATGAAGTCACCGGCGCCAAATTCAAAATAAAAGGGCGTCCAAGATGCCGGTTCAATGCCCGTTCGCAGGTATTGTTTGCTGCATTCTTGGGTGTTTGTATATTCCTCTATTATTGATTCCAACATTCCTGACCCTGCCTGGACTTTGACCTCGCTGTTTTCTGCCTGCCTTTGAACGCCTGCCTGAATTTTGACTCTGATTTCTCCTGATCCTTATCTGTACCGCAAACTTGGACTTTAACCCCTTGAACTTCCTCCTTGGTCCCGAATACTCCCGCTAGGTGCCGATAGGCCCCCTGACATTACGAACAGGCCATGGACCCCACTGAGGAAGCTCAGCCTGATTTCGGTAGGGCCTTTCATGGTTTGCATTCTCGCATGGAGGCATACGAAGCTCGGCAATCCTATTTCTGACAAGCGCTGTAGGCGATCCTGGAGAAACTATCTATTCTCACGCCAGCAACACCAACGCCAGTTCCAGTTGCTGCAGTCGCTGCTTCGCATTTATCCTCCGCTGGTCCACATATTCCGGCACCTCCTCTTTATAGTGGAGATCCCCAAGCATGTTGTGGTTTTGTGAACCAATGCCAGATTCAGTTTGTTCTGCAACCCACACAATTTGAGTCCGAGTGAGCCAAGGTGGGATTTGTAATTACTCGTCTGGCTGGGAAAGTGCTTGAATGGGCATCTCAGCACTGGGAGAAGGTAGCTCCTCTAATTGATGATTCCAAGGCTTTCCTCCAGGAGTTCCGGACTGTGTTTGCTGCTCCTGTTTGGGTTACGACTGCTTCTTCACGGCTGTTTCAGATTCACCAGGGGTGTCGCAGTGTTGCTGAATATGCTATTGAATTCCGTATGCTTGCTGCAGAGATTGGTTGGAACAATGAAGCCTACCATGCTGCCTTCTATAATGGGCTCTCTATCCACCTTAAAGACGATCTGGTCTCCCGTGAATTGCCTACACTGCTGGAAGACCTTATTGCTTTGGCTGTCAAGGTGGACACATGGCAAAGAGAGCATCTGGCAGATAAGGACCGTATCAAAAGGTTCCAACCTATGTTGGCTCCCTGTTTCCAAAGACCCCTGTTACCTCCGCCACCTCAGCAATCTTCTGTTATTCCTCCAAAGGAACCTATGCAAATCGGAAGGGCACGTCTCTCTGAACAGGAAAAGCTCCAGAGGCGTTTGGCAGGAATATGTCTGTATTGAGGTGGTCAGTCTCATTTTGCCAACTCCTGCCCTGTGAAGCCAAAGGGTCCTCTTTTTCAAGGTAAACCTGGGAAGATATATGTGGGTGGCATTACTCCAAAATACCAAGAGAACTCTCACAGGTTTCTTCTGCCTTTACAGATTCGTCTGACCACTAAGACTATTGTCAGATCTGCCTTCATTTTCGAGATGGATCCTGCCAAAGTGTCCGTAATTTAAGAGTGGCCCCTTCCTTTGAGCACCAAGGCAATACAAAGATTCATCGGATTTGCAAATTACTACCGATAGTTCATCAAGGGGTTCTCCTCTCGCATTGCGCCTATCCTTGCCCTCATCCGAAAAGGGGGTAAACCCAACTCATGGCCCCCTTCAGCTGTAGAAGCATTTCAGTCCCTGAAGGATGCTTTCACCTCTGCCTCTGTCCTCCGACATCCAGATCCAGTGTTACCCTTTTTCATTGAGGTGGATGCTTTTGAAGTTGGAGCTGGCCCTATCCTGTCCCAAAGACATCCTGCTGATGGGAAACTACATCCTTGTGCTTTCTTCTCCAGGAAATTCTCTCCAGCAGAGCAGAATTACGACATTGGGAATCGTGAACTCTTGGCAGTAAAGCTTGCTCTCGAGGAGTGGCGTCACCTTCATGAAGGATCTTCGATTCTGGTCACTATCTATACTGAGCATAAAAACTTAGAGTTCATACAATCTCTCAAGAGGTTGAATCCCCGACAGGCAAGGTGGGCTCTCTTCTTTTCTTGTTTCAACTTCGTTTTGACTTATCTCCCTGGCTCCAAGAATCGGAAAGCTGATGCTCTATCCCAAAGCTTCACCCCGATTGTCTTCCTGAAAGGCAAGAACCAATTATTCCTCCTGCCAAAATTATTGCATCTCTGTTTCCTCAATTTGCTGAACAAATCTTGGCTTGTCAGTCTTCCGCTCCTACCGATACCCCCATTGGAATGGCGTTTGTACCCTCTGAGCTTCACCTGTCCATCCTACAACAGACTCATTGTTCCAAGCTGGACATCCTGGTCTTGAAAAGACCCTTGAGCTGTTACGATGCCTAATCTGGTGGCCAACTATCCGTAAAGATGTCAAAGATTTTGTTGCTGCCTGTACTATTTGTGCCACCTCCAAGGCTAGCCATACTCACCATAGCAGGTTATTACAACCTCTACCCATCCCCTCATCCATGGACTCATTTAGCAATGGACTTCATTGTAAAGCTTCCACCCTCAAGAGAGAACACTGTGTTCTGGGTAGTTATTGACCACTTCAGGAAGATGGCACATTTTATCCCATTGCGGAAACTTCCCTTAGCGGTTGAACTATCCCAGCTCTTCATCCAATTTATTTTCCGGTTGCATGGCTTCCCAGCTGAGATAGTCTATGACAGGGGATCTCAATTCTGGCGCTCCTTATGTAAAGACTTAGGTGTCACCCTTCAGTTCTCCTCTGCCTATCATCCCCAAACCATTGGGGCAGCAGAGCGGGTGAATCAAGCTTTGGAGCAATTCTTGAGGAATCATGTTTCCCTTTGCCAGGATGATTGGTCTGATCTCCTCCCGTGGGCGGAATTTGCTCATAATAATGCTTGCCACACTTCCACTGGAAGGTCTCCGTTTATGACTGTGTACGGACAGCATCCTCAAGCCTTTCCACTTTGACTTTGTTTTGTCTGACGTTCCTGCTGTGGATGATCAGGCAGCCCATATGTCTGCTATTTGGGCTGCGACTAAATCAAGTTTGGAAAAGAGTGCTCTTGTGCGGATCGAAGACTTTTGCGGATCGAAGACGCAGATCCTCTCCCCCATACAAGGTTGGAGACAAGGTGTGGTTGTCCACTAGGAACATTCGTTTAAGGGTGCCTTCTCACAAGCTTGGTTCAAAGTTTGTGGGTCCATTTCCATTTCTGAAATTATTAATCCTGTGGCAGTACGACTTTCACTTCCTCCTGAGATGCGAATTCCCAATGTGTTTCATGTTTCTCTGGTTAAACCAACTGTCTCCAACCGCTTCTCCTTCGATCAGCCTTATCTCCGTGGATGGACAACAGGAGTACGAGGTGGGGAAGATCTTGGATTCCAGACTTTCCAGGGGTTCTCTCCAGTTCCTTATCAAATGGAAGGACTTTGGCCCTGAAGAATGCTCTTGGGAGAAACACTCTGATGTACATGCCCCTCAACTGGTAAGGGAATTCTACAATTGTTTTCCCCAGAAACCAAGGCTTTGTGGTCCAGTGGCCTCCCGGTGGGGGAGGGGGTACTGTCACGAGCGCCCAGTGGCGCAGATCTCCCAATGGCGCAGATCTCCCCACCGCGGCTCTTCCCTGCAGCGTCGGATCCAAGATTGAGGCGCCCATGATCTCCACATGGGCGCAGAGACGCCGGCGTCTGGGCGCCGGTGCAATGACGTCACCTGCGCCAAATTCAAAATAAAAGGGTGCCCAAGATGCCGGTTCAATGCCCTTTCATAGGTATTGTTTGCTGCAATCCTGGGTGTTTGTATATTCCTCTATTATTGATTCCTGGATTCCTGACCCTGCCTGGACTTAGACTTGCTGTTTTCTGCCTGCCTTTGAACTCCTGCCTGGATTTTGACTCTGATTTCTCCTGATCCTTATCTGTACCGCAAACTTGGACTTTGACCCCTTGAACTTCCTCCTTGGTCCCGACTACTCCCGCTGGGAGCCGAAATGTCTTTTCCTTTTTCATGTTGTAATATTTAACATTATGCTATGTTTTTTCCTTTATGTTCTCCAGTCCTCATTACTTCTCTTCCTGTCTTGTGCTCTCATGTCTGTTTAATGCTCCAACCTCTCTGTAGACCTTAATGCCCTTCCCTTCGCTCTTGCCTTGTGTTTAGGTTTTCCACCTCTGGTTTCCAATGTATTCTACCTTGTTCAATGAGGGGTAATTTCATATGCTGGACAGTAAGTGAAAGCAGTATATTGTGTAAAGGTGTCACCTAGAGTAAAGTGAACACCTGAACCTCAACATTTCCACTTTGTATAATTAAAATAATATACCAATATGAATACACGCAGCACTATTAGGGCCAAAGTCCCTCTCTTCCAGATTTCTCCTGCATTCTATTTTTCAAAGTCTTGTTGCAAAGGGCGACCACCTTCCAAGTAGATGTCATACAAGTTAATTAGCACAATGGCTGGGAATAATTACGGATGTTTCTACTTAATTTCCATAATACATTTTATAAGGGCATCTTTTAGGTCCACAGTCTGACACCTACTGTAGAGTTTACTTTAGCTAAACCTCTGCAAAATAAAAAAAAAAATTCTACCACTACATCACAATGTTTTTATTTTACTTAGAAGCATAATGGAATGACTAGGTTATTGGATTTATTTGAGTAGCTAGGTAGGTTGTGATATGAGAATTTTCTCATTAACTGTTGACCCTATAGGTTATGATCATGTTTGGATTCACTTTGTAACAAAATCCCTGAGGCAAAGCTTGAGGCATTATGTGGGCTCCAGGAGTTTATATACTATGAGATGGTACATAGTCATTGTATTCTATGGGGTTGTCATCCTGATTGTATAGTATCAGAGTCTCAAGTGACATCATATGTGTCTGACAGCACTCAGCATATCTATCTATCTATCTATCTATCTATCTATCTATCTATCTATCTATATATATATATATATATATATATATACACACAGACATATATCTCAGTGGTTGTTTATGTTCTCTAGGTTAGAGCTGTGGGTTGAGCACGGAGAAGCTGAAATATATGATGTAACACTAATCCCTCTTCCATTATTACTGCATAATTTTATTGACTTTTAGGCTACAAAACATACTGTAAGTGTCTCAGTTTCTTGTTAATGATTTTAGAGAACTTTTATTATGGGTGCACCTTACTTAAATATTTAAACTTGCTGTACCTTTTTGTAAATAGTAAATTACAAGAGTCAGCATTTAGCATCAACTTCCACCACAAATCACAATATTTAAAGCTCTTCAGAAACTGAAGCTGGATATCTGGTGGAGTATCTCTGTACATCACGTAGTTGCTTATAAAGGCTCCTACCATAAACTGATATAAGAGCCTGAATCCTCTGCTTCTGACCTAGGGGTTTCTGGATAAAGGGGTCTTTCCGTAATAATTTCATTTAACCATTAAATAAACCCCGTAGGATAGTCTCCAATAAGGATTAATTATGGAATTAGGGCATAGGCTACTGTATCCACAGAACCCAAAAATATAGTCCTGGAATGAAGAGAGCCCTAAATGCCCTAATACCTTGCTGCCTGTATAAGACCTTTGGTCTTGATAAATATATATATATATATATATATATATATATATATATATATATATATATATATATACTCTTTCCTTCCTTTGTCCGATTCAATCTGGGTGCTGTGCTCAAATTGGAATGAATAAAAAATAGCAGGTATAGCACATACTCCAAGTTAAATTGCTGTTTATTAGATAAAAACCAACAGAACCAACATGTTGATGCCTTTTTAATGCTGCTTTTTAACTAATAAATAGCAACTTAACTTGGAGTGTGTGATATATATATATATATATATATATATATATATATATATATATATATAATATTTATAATTTATATACACATATATAAACCCCCCTTCCGTCAGCAAATTTCAAGAATGAGAACCAAGCTGCTTTGAAACAACTCAAGGGATAGAACTGTAGAAAGGCACAATTCAGAAGAAGGGTGCAGAAGAATATTGAAACAAGGAACAACAGTCCATGCTGCTGAATGGAACTTTAATGAAGAAATCCATTATTAAAAGCAATGAGGGTTCATTTACAAATACAAGTGCAAAGTGTAAAAATGCAAGCAGTTAAACAGAATTCTAATCTGTCAAAGGCTGTTCTTCTATGCTTGTGTGAGAATGCTTAATTGAAATCTGCTGCAAGGTGCAAAAGAAAGAGCAGTGAGGCAAGTGAACCTGTAAAAACTACCTTAAGTAAATGCTACTTCCAGGGTTCTCTGTGGGTGTTATGCCCAGGCACTTAATTGACTTGGAATGGATCCCCTATGGCACATTATTTTGGGAGAACCTGCTATTGTGTTAGAATTTTGGTAACCCATGCTGCATTGTGGCTAAATAAACAATAATATGTGTGCACTGTGCACCTAGAGCATTGCTTTTGTGTTCATAGATGAGGCCTCGTCTAAAATCATATTCATTTTACATTAATTTGGCAAAAACAACTGCCAGACTTTGCTCTGATGCAAATGCTTCTGTCAGTATTTAACATGGCACATTCCTTTTAGATTGTAAGCTTTATTGAGCTGGGCCTTCCTTAACTTTTGTATCGATGTATACATGTTTTTAATTTATAAATACATGTTAACAATAATAGCTATTATTTTGGAAGAACATGTCGGTGAAACCTTGTGTGGCTACTTTTACCTGAGGGGATAGAAAAATTAGTCAAAACTCTAGACGGAGGCAAATTTTAACATTAATTTTTTTTTTTGGTTATTTGTTAGGAATATATCATTTGTTTTGATAAGTGAATTTATTAAAAATGTTTATGCTATATTGGCATATTGCATATGTCCTTTGTACAAGGCTCCCCCTCTGACCAGTCCCAACCTTATGAAAGCTCAAGAAAAATTGCTTGCCATAGGTCTGTGGTTAACCAGTGGGGTCAACAAGATGATTATAGTTTTATTACTGACTGTTTGAGATCAATAGTTCCCAACACTTTCACCAGTTCACTACTTAATACCACTATTTGAAGATACTTCTCAAATAATGAAAATTATGGAACAGCAGGTAAAAATCCTTGACCCCAGATCCCATATTGAGTTTTGTTGTCACCCATTGTGACCTTGCTAGCATTAGCCAGAACCCCTAGCAAACTGCTGATATGCCAGTATGTCTAGTGCATTTAAATGTACACTAATTGCATTTCATGCAGCCCATTGTTCCATTGCATGTGCCCATCAAGGCAGATGGAGCTAACAGAATCTTGCCAGTGATAGCATTATCTTGCCAGGAGTTTGCTTAAAAGGTAAAACTTAATTAACTTAATTAATAGTCCAAATTGTCACTTAAGATCCATGTAGGTTTAGCAGTCCTTTTTAAATATATGTATATTATATCACATGGTTTTTGTCATTAGATGTTTAATATTTAATGTACTATCACATAATCTCAGGTTTATATTAGTTCATTTATACAAAAAAAATCTTTCTAAAGGTGTGTTTATTATTTAGTAATATGTAGTTCTTTACAATTCATGATTGTGTATATTGATTAATTTCTACTTCACAGTACATATGATTATTTATTCATATATTCACATTTCAGTGATTTTATATAAATATTTTCCTTTAAATTATTAATGTTATGCATGTATGACACTACTTAAGCACTTAAACACGTGATGTTTAAATAACTCTGAGTGTATAGGCACGAACGCTTCACTTTTGTACACCCACTGCTAAATTTAAATTATTATGTGTGCTTCAATAAAGCCAAGTTGCTATTAAAATGACCGTTCTCCAAAAATGTTTCGATCAGTGCTTACAAGCAAGTGAGACTGTGTAGGTTTAGCAGTCCTCCCTAGATCTATTTCCAATAATTCCAACATAAAGTGCATTGGGACCCCCTATTGTGCAGCCACCTATCGGTGATTAGATCTATGTTATCTTGGACCCTTTACATGCATAACAAAATTAGACATTTATATGCCATAGTGTGTGGGTCCACTTAAGAGTTGTAGACCACAGGATGATCTGATGAACAGATCATTCTTAGGAAAAGTCTTGACAATATAATACTCATGTTATTACAGACTGCTCATGGTTCATGTTTATCACCCCTAGAATCATCTGATCTAGGGAGAGCACTATAAATTGTTTTCATCAACAAATATTTGCAGACATTCCCTACAATGTTCCCTGTAATTGCTCCTCGGCTACGTGCACAAAAAAATTATTTTGTGCACAGGGTTGGACTGGACATGGGGGGTTGCTGGGGGCCAGCAGATTGGGGGAGGGGGTCTGGGCTGTGCCCACCGGGTTTCCCGTCGTACCAGTCCTACCCTGTTTATGAGCACATTCTAACCTTTTTGTGCATGAGCACACACCTTAGAGTGAACATTGATTCCCTAGTATATTTACAATACTGGGAGACATCAAATCAAAATTTTCATACAAACTCTAATGGTACCAAATGCCCCATTAAATGTATATTTGTTTTCTTCTTATTCAGAATAACTGAAAATCAATACAGTATCTACAGGCTATACCATCATAATTGTTCTGCGCATGTTTTAGAGAATCACTAAATATTAAAAGATGGTTTTAGTAGAGTTTAGTTTAAAAATGAGAACAGCTAGTTTAAGAACTGTTGTTTTACTTAGAGAAACTCATGCATTATCATAATTCTTAATCATTATTATCATGCAAAACAATAATTCTGTAAGCAGGCATAAACACGTCTCTTATATAATAAATAGCAAAGTGATTTAAAGGTGTTAACTTTTATTGACTGGCTGAATGGACTGAAGCTTTCACGATGACTTGGTCCCTTCAAATAACAGATTTGCTAAAACATCATTACTAGAGGCGAATTATCCATTTACTTGGAACGTAAATCTTTCAGAGCATTTTCAGTGGAGACCTATTATTCATCTCTAAACTGGTTATTTCAGCCCTCCTGGCCAATAGACATAATATTTCGGTGCAAAAACTCATATTTCAGGGAAAAGAGGCCATTTCCCTCAGCCCAGCTAAGTAACATCAGTAGAAGATTCATGCAAGGTGGAAGCACAGAACAGAATGGTCGCCAGATGCTGACTATACAGTGAGCACATATGAGGCAGTTACGAAATTGCTGAAATTGCTTTAATCCATCCTACTATGAATCCCAGCCATGTGTTGTGGGAAGTATTATTATTGCTTAGCATCCCATGTCCAGATTTTGAGGAGCACCCATCAAAATAAGTTAAGATACGAAGCACTGCATTAATTATTTTTGATGTCAAAAGATAAGTACTTAATAGGAAGCAGAACAGCATGTGAAATACATTTGCTGCAGTTGAACAGGATACAAATGCCTAAATATGCCTACAAATATATGTTCTGTTCCACCCTTGAACCACAGGGAATAAAATTTTGATCCTGAGAACAGAACTGTCTAGTTAGAAATATATGGTTGCCAACAGGAACACCTTAGATGTTTCAAAAGTCACTGTCTTGGAGTCTCGCAGTGACACCTCATGTCCCTATATCCTTGTATCCTTGCAGTGCCAATGACAGTATCATATACATCTCAAAGAGAATGATTGCCAGGTTAGCCTATTACTGCTCTGGCTTTAAATCATTCTTTTTTATACTTCTGCAGCTCTGTTTACATATATGCCATATGCTGCCTTTTCAACTGGGAACGTCTTCCACATAAGAACAGTAAAGTTCCCATAGCCATTTGCAAGAAGAGCTGCTTATTTATTCACAGCATTAATCTTTAGCAGCCCTTATCCATCTGAATCTATGGCTATACATCAACACCCCAACTCCATGCACTTATTTCTTAATACCCATCCAATAAAAGAACAACATACAAAACAATTACTACATAACCTCCATTATGGTCATTCAAGGGGAAGAATGATCATGGCATCTTACAGAAATCCACAGAAGAATAATGGTTGATTCCTTCCAGCTCTATATCTATTTGTCCTACAGTCCTGAGTGTTTACATATTTGTTCAGGCCCTAGCCAAAGGGTACTTGATGCTGCATAGAAGTGGACTATTTCCTTATATACATTTGTGTCAGGAGGCAATGATTACCCCTCCTGTGATCATTCAATAAACTAACATGAAACAAGGTTTGGGGTCAGTTTTTAACCTGCCTTGCTTGAGTGAAACTTAAATATCCTAATGAAAAATGGCCCTGATGACTCTTAAGGAACATCATCATCATATCAGTTGTAAAATTAAGTAATCACCATATTGCATTAGTGTAAAGAAACAGTAATTATTTGATCAACACCATTTAAGCAAAATCGGAATTTATTTCTTATGTGTATTAAA
Source organism: Xenopus laevis (assembly GCF_017654675.1). Lineage (NCBI taxonomy): Eukaryota > Metazoa > Chordata > Amphibia > Anura > Pipidae > Xenopus > Xenopus laevis. Next base: position 29,761,217 of record NC_054388.1, read on the forward strand.
CAGAAGATATAAACAAACATAGAAATCCTCCAATATTACTGCCATAGAGAGCGCATTTTGAAGAAACACTTATGGGGGAATGTAATAAAAGTCAGTAACTGAAAAAGTATTAGCAATGCGAAAAGTTATGCCTTTGCGCGAACAATTTTTGCTTTGCGCAGATTTAATATAGCCTTTGCGAACCCGGAAACTGTTTAGCGACCACTTCTGACAGTGGAAGAGCTTTTGCGATTTTTATAGTTTGCGCCAATGCACAGTAAATGTAATAAAACTTCTTACTGAAAAAGTTATGTGTGCTGCAAAAGATTACGACACCTTCAAGCACTTCTTAAGAGTGCGCAATTAAAATTTGCAATGCGCAATTAAATTTCGCAATGCAATAACAGTTTAAGGAACAATATTACATTGCGAGATGTGGATTTTTATTCTTATTGGTGCAAATTGTTTTTCTCTTTGTGACTTTAATTACATTCCTCCCGTAATGTCCAAACACATTCCTTCACTTCCACATGGTTGTCAATGGCTCCACCCTGACTTTTCTGATGAAAGATGCACAGTTGTGCCTATGGAAGCTGGGGAACTCTGGAGCTATCACCAACCCTAGTGGTAGCTATAGGGTTCCACAGCTTCCTTAGGCACAAATGTGCACCATTTATCAGAGAAACCAGGATGGACCTATTGACCACAGCAGGTTGCATCAATAAGTGCCGAGAGAACCAATCCCTACTTTGAAGATGCTAGACCCAACACTTAGTTTGTGTCAAAACAAGTGTATCATATCTGCTGTAATTCTTGTGGACACAAGTCACATTGTGGCTACAGTTATGGGTAAACAACATTCTGATTTGCATCTTTCTTTATACACTGCACTTGCATTCATAAATGATTCCTAAAGTTTTATAACGGGGACTAAAGTTTTGTTTTCCGGTGTTTCTCCAATACTTCACATACAACAGGTCAACATTTTAAACAAGACTTTCAGAATATTAGTAAATAGTATCTGATCCTGCGCAGTTACAGATCTTCTTTTTAAAATGAAGCAGAAGATTATTATGAAACCATAATATGCGTTGAACAGCCTCAGACAGACTAGACATAGGTGTCTGTTTTTATGTTTTTATGTAACATCTGCAATTTAAGGAAGAGCACATTAGGAAGCAGTTGATGGGTATAAAGTATATATATATATATATATATATATATATATATATATATATATATATATATATATATGCATAAATCATACACAACCTATTAAGGATTGCTTTTCCATTCAACTTTTCAATGACTGACAGCAGTAATAGAGCAGTGCCATTGGATAGGGGTCTTAGGTTTAGAGGAAAATGCTACATTTTGAATCCCTCCATTTCTCACTACAGGTAACCGCAGACTATTTTTTTATGATGGTATAGTTAAGGGGAGGGGGGGGGTTCTTGCCCTTAGTCATGGGACTAATAAGGAATACTGATTTTCTCCCTTCTTTGTCCCCCTCAGTTTTTATTTTGCTTCATTTTCTTTATGAAAAGTTGTATCCATAAATAACAATGACCGTGGCATTTTAGCAGTGGCACTAACTCCAGTTTAGTGGAAAATGCTAATCCATTTTTGGATCCCTTGATTTCCCTTTACAGAGTTTCCAAGCTAACCTCAGATTGTTCATTATTTTTATAATGGCATAGTTATATTTTTCTGCCCTTACATTTCATATACTACTTGCTTCACAAGAAAGGCTCATTCAATATCAGAGCACACACAGCGTTATACATATATATGACAAACTGGGGCCAAATAAAAATGGAAAAGAGGCCTGTGTAATCCCATTGGGGAATGTAAAGGTCTTAACGCATAGCTCAACCAAATGGATGCTATAAATGACGAGAAAAGCCTGCAGTGGAAGAAAGCTCTCTGGTTCCATTCCAATATTATAAGATGCCTCTGTCTATTTGTCTGCATTATACAGGACGGATCCACAAGGGTATTGACATTTGAGTCCCTTATATATATATATATAACTACTAGCAAATGCATTGCTGAGAACCTGCATTTCAATATCTGCACTGTAGGTGGATAGATCAGTGGGGAGGGGTATTATAGAATAACAATCAGTGTGGCATAATATAGAGGTGTGGGTGTAACAGAGAATGGAGTGTAAAGGATGTAAAGAATGAAGGGGCCAAGAAAAAAGTTTAATATGACAATGAAGTCCTTTATTTATTGTGGAACAGGAGAATACAAGTGCAGTGGACAATTTGTTGGCCTTTAGATGTTATTGACCAGATGGCAATCCTATCTTTCAGCAAGATCTCCAAGTTCATGGGTTTATATAGAGTGGTCAGTTTGAAGTTGAAGTTGACAGGTCAGTGGCACACCCCCCAGCAAAAGCTTTTTAGGGACCCACTGCAGTTCTTTTAATACAACTGCTTACCAGTTTTCAGATGCAAAGATAAAAAGTAATCAAAGAATAACAAATAAATCTGAGAACTTTTACTGGAACTGGGTCTCTCCCAACGGATTTACACCTTGCCTTGGCACCCAAAGGGTCAATAAGGGCAATTGGCAGAGGATGGTTCTACCTTGTGCATCTATTGGGCGTGCATTGGCTGAATCAATTAATGTAATGCTTGCATTGTCACTCGGCATAAACAAGGTGCCAGGTGGAATTATTGCATGTGCAGATGCTTTTAGTGTAATGAGTGCTGATGTTGAAATGAAGATGCCAATATATACAGAGCGGTACAACAGCAAAACAAATCCAGAGCCAGGAATGCCGGCCAATTTGTACCTGTAACCGAGGGATGTCAAGTCATTTGAGCGTCTCAACCGAAATCTGAGAAATTCATGAATGCTTCAGGAAAAGAATGACTAACTAAGAGAGCAGAGAACGGAAATTCTCATGATTAATATCCATGTACAGGAAATTTGATGTGAATCATGAAGTTAATGTGAAATCTCCTATATCTGAAGTCGTGAGGTAGTGCTTTATTGGTTTGTCTTACTTGCGGAAAAGCCATTGATGTGTAGTGCAAAATGACTGTGCTGTGTTCCCCCCCCATGTATGTGTATCTATGTGCAATCACCTACTCCCAAATGAGGACCTGACAGTTCACTTATATCTTTATAACAGAGACCTACCCCAGGACGTGTGTGGCCCTGCAGAAAATGGCATGGGCTCATTTTAGCTGCTTCTGATATTCTTAACCATCATGTAGATTTTATTTTTGCTTGGCCTTCAGGCAGTTTAGGGGGAACAATAGAGAAACTTGGCCTGACTTATTGTATAGTCCGTGATGGAGCATAAGAAACATGTCCAATGCACGGCTACATTATATTATACAGCTGTTTTCTCCAGGTGAAAGCCACCGCTTTCAGAATGAATGCATGCATTCTAATGGACTTTCTAAATGTTCAGTGTAATTATTGATGTTACTAATATAAGGCAATGGGCTGTAAAGAGGATCCTGCATATTCCTGGCCTCCCAGCATGCTTTGCAGGCTGTCTCCTGGCTGGCTGCCTGGCTTTCTTTCTCTCCTAATTGGGAAAGTGCATTGTAGGCTGCAGCCAGTGGCCAGCTCTCAATGAGCATCAATAAAACACAGTGGACCTCAGTCTACCTCTCATTCTGTTAGGGCATACATTTTCTGATGCATAATTGTTGGGATATAAGGACTTGGCACAACCAGCACCCTTGGCTGCCCTGCGCTCCTCATAGATAAATGGTTCTTTACTTTTCTTCCTCTCAGGGAAAGAGTTAACGGTCTTCAGCTCCAACCTCGGCTTGCAGGAATCTAATCCTATTGTGCTCTCACGGAGGCCCTTTCACAACCGCTGTAACCCTTGCCACCCCCTAGCACTGTTCCGCAATTAGCCTGTCTAATTAACTAAAAGCTGTGACCTGTAGCCAAAAGAAAAAGGTGCCAGCTGAGGAAAATCAAATAATATAGTATCTTTAGTTTAAACGGCCCTCTTTGCTAGCGCTGTACATTTTTAGCCACACTAATTCACAGCAACGTAGAGCATACAGCCTAATTTATTTGTGCCTAAGGCCTTAGACCTGAGGCCCGTGGAGATAAAATCACTCACGCAGTCACCAGGAAATAGAAAATGTTTTTCCCCCTTTTTAAATTGCTGTTTCTGTATCATGCATAGGAATAAATATGTATAGGACACTATTGTTATGCTTGAGTGCTGAACAAATCCATTTCTGTCCATATATTTGGTCACTGTTTAAGCTCTCTTCTCCCTAAAAGCATGGAATCAAAATGTAAGCGCTACAGAGAGGGTGGCCAGAAGCACTTATATACATATGATTGTAAATCTTTATTTATATAGCGTTACGTAACATTATACAATAGGAGCTTTTTTTGCCACAGGGCAAGGTTGGCCTGGAATAAATATTGCACTTCTGTGTACCAATAATAGATCAATAAAAGGCAATCAAGACCTTTGTATTGGTGGTCATTAACAGAAATATTTTGCAATTGATCTAATTGCATTTTCCACCTGATGCTTTTATATAATAAAGAGGAGTATTAATCTAAAGGGTGAAAAAATAACTTTACCGCAAGGGGGTTTTATCCTGATGATTACATGGAGGATGTACTATAAGTGTGGCCCCAAATTCAGAAGACAACAAAAATTATTCTTGTTTGCAGAAGACATAACATATATTGCAGTTGTCTATTATACACCGCAGGTCACATTCTCGGGCTTGCCATGTTTGTAATGTTGCTGATAACAGCTCCATAACTACATAGTTATCAGGGTCTGCAAATGTCAATCAAGCATAGACTCTTCCACAGCAACCGACTTTCCATGCAGAGGGACGCAAATAAAAACCTCACTAAAAACCTCTTAGTTTAATGAGTGGGGGAAGGAGCCCTTCCTGACTTCATGAAACTGGCAGTCAGATTTCTCCCCCTGATCAAGGCTAATGGTTGTAAATCTGTATACCTTTGTGTTTTTGAATGATGTCTATACATTTATTGAAGTATTGACCAAGCCTGGCCACCCTGCCTCTTTCACTAGTGAATACTGACTTTTCATTTTCCTTAGGGTGCAAACGTCTTGAATGTCCCATATGTAAAAGTCCCCTTTAAATTATAGGGAATCATTTTCCCCTTTTTGTAAGAACATTAGAAGTCACTGAGGACTGAGTGCTTTGATACAAGTCACGATTAGGGATGGTGAATTTGAGCTGTTTCGTTGCGGCAAAAATTTGCCGCCGGCGAAATGTCGCTGACGTCTATTAAAGTCTATGGGCGTTAAAATTTTTTTGAAGTGCAGCAAAATAACACGCGTCATTTTTTTTTTGACGCACAACGCCATAAAAAGTCTATGGGCGTTGTTTCCGCGGCAAAACAAGGCGAAAAATTTGCCCAACCCTAGTCATGGTGGAGATTCTGAATATCCTTATATTTTGCAACAGAGGGTTATATAGGTGTATATGGGATGTTTGGAACCTAAGGATTTTGTCATTTTGATCACTTTAACAAATTATGCTAAAAATCATCATTTCAACATGAAATAAACCCAATAAGATTGTTTTGCCACCAGTATAAAGTTCTGCTTAGTTATCATCAATTACAAGCTACTGTTTTATTATTACAGAAAAAAAGGAAATCAAAAAACACCTCATTAGGTACTGATTATAACTGATGACATCACTAAGCAACGTTTAGGGGCTGATTCACTAACTTCGAGTGAAGGATTCGAAGGTAAAAAACTTTGAATTTCGAAGGTTTTTTTGGGCTACTTCGACCATCGAATGGGCTACTTCAACCTTCGACTACGACTTCGAATCGAAGGATTCGTAGTAAAAATCGTTCGACTATTTGACCATTCGATAGTCGAAGTACTGTCTCTTTAAAAAAAAACTTCAACCCCCTAGTTCGCCATCTAAAAGCTACCGAAGTCAATGTTAGGTCCCCATAGGCTTGGCTAACTTTTTTTGATCGAAGGATATTCCTTCGATCGTTGGATTAAAATCCTTCGAATCGTTCGATTCGAAGGATTTTATCATTTGATCGAAGGAATTATCCTTCGATCGTTCAATCGAACTATCTGCGCTAAATCCTTCGACTTCGATATTTGAAGTCGAAGGATTTTAATTCCTAGTCGAATATCGAGGGTTAATTAACCCTCGATATTCGACCCTTAGTGAATCGGCCCCTTACTTCATAAGTATGTGTATGTAATAGTATATACTGTATAGATATATAGAATAACGTAGCCCTTAAATGAAGTGCTGAAATTGCTTCTAATATCCTCATATTTTACAACAGGGTGTACCTTATTTATTATAATACACAAGTTTCAGTGAGTCAGGTAACACAAATTACATCACTAAGCACAGATTATAACTGATGACATCACTGTTCTCACCTGTTTGTGCTTAAATCTGCAGGGCTTTGCTGCTGCAGTTATAGTGGGGAGTCTTGCTGAAGTATTTTGCCAGAAAACTCCCCTTTACCGAAGTACCAATCCTGTTACATGAAGTAAGTGCTAATCCATATTCCATATACTTTTCCTGTTGCCTATGTCTGTGCTCATTGTTATATACAGTAGATTGTATGCTGACTCTTTTTGTGAGTCCATTTAGTCGGTCTGTCCAAATCTCTTTTAAAAGCAAGTATTCCGATCAAACCTCATTAACTAACCGAATTAACCCCTTCCTGTTTACTAACAAAACATTAAAATGGACAGGATGATAAAAAACATGACTTCTTCCAGTAAATGTGCATGGTTTAGTCATGTTGGAGTTATTTGATTTATCTTGATTTTTAAAAAGCTATGTAAGATTCATTCCTACTTATCTAGCTCAATCACTCCATAAAAAGAATCATTAGGCTAAATCTCCTTTGATATCACAACTGTGCAAACCAAACCATTTTCAACCAAAAAAGATGGTTGCGGCACTAGGCGCAATAATTCAGAATACAATTGAAGAGCATGCAGCCCGAAGTACAGCTTGCAACCACTTTAACACAAAAGGTGCTGCACACTTGGGGGTCCGTTTACTAAAGTGCGGTAAATTTGACTTTAAATTGTCGCATGTTATCGCTGAGAATATTTTTCCGCCAGAATATTCGCAGCGACTAAGTTTACTAAACAGCGATGCGCTCAGAAGTCATTGCGATCACTTGCGGTAAATACGTTAACGAACCAGCTTACGTTAGCGGTAATTTTATTTGCGAATTTTCTGCCGACAAATTACGTTTTTGCGAATATTTATGCTATAAAATAGTCTTGTTTTATTATTATTATTATGGCAATTTTTACTGTGACTCATAAACTTTATTGACTGATGATAATACCATCCAACAACATTACCAGAGTAAAACCAATCAAACATGTATGCATCATATAAACCCTTCTGCCAATAGAATCATATGAACAAGAAATCATACCAGTCAATCTCTTTGCTTCATATAAATGCAGAGTTTAATGTAGCCAATCACAATGAAACCAAAAAAGCGTAGAGGCTGACAAATCCTTGGACTGTGATGCCTGCTGCCAATAATACGCCTCTGAGCTGAAATTGCAGCAGATAGAAGCAGTAGCTAAAACATCCTCTCAGCAATAGCTACAGATCTCTCTCCTGTCAGCAATGAATGATGGGTTAAAAAATGGGATATTTCCTGCCCCTTGAGAATTTTCTGGCGAAAAATATTTAGGCCACTACATAGGTGGCGGTAAAATTTTGTCTTTTTACACATTTCGCTGTTTAGTAAACCGGCCTTTAATGTGTACGTAGCGTTATTTTCAGCGAATGTGATAACTGGCGAACATTTATTCTTGCGTAAGAAAATTCGCAAATTTATATTTTCTGCAGGTTAGTAAACTGGCGAAAATATATTTGGCGAAAATTCTGTCTATATATTGTGCAAATATTTTTAACGCGCTTTAGTATTCTGACCCCTTGGGCACAAGGGCGCCCTTCATCTAACAGTCCTCCATAAATGAGTTGTAGGTAAGGAGCATGCAATTGTATACTTTTATCCCTTCCTCTTTTTGCCCTTACACAGCAGCCATAACTTGTTCCCTTTACAATCCAGGGGGAATCTTTCCACTGACCGAAGATGCAAAATTTGGGCTGCGCTGCAATGGGTACAGTTATGTTGGAATTCTAGAAAAGATATTGCTCCGTTTGTACTAAGTGGCATTTTGTGCCAGTTTTTCACACTTCATCCCAAACAAATAATGCTAATTTTCCAACCTCTATACTAAATTACACCAGTGTTGCTCCTCAACTATGGTATTGCATCCATAAACTTCTCTCTGAGGAGCTTTCCCTCAATATCTTTATTTCCTCATCGGTCCAGTCTTTGCACTTACAAGCCAGGGAAGAAAGTGAAAGTTGAAGAATCTTCAATCTAGGGGTTTGAAGATTCAATCCCCAGGATTGAACCCTAACTCAACCAGTGACTTAACCTATCCCATCACACCATGCAGAGTAATATACTGTATCCATGCCAAACAACGGCAAGTGAGAGTATATAAACAGCACCACAGATCCAACAGAGAGTCTAAGACAGCACACTGAGTTGGTGATCAGGGAAACTTGTAGCTAATATGACCGGCCTCTTAAATTGCAACCACCAATGGGGGAAATTGGTCGGTTCAAACCCACCTGACCTATGAGTTTCAGGCTGACCCACGCATTACTACAACCATTCACTAAGAATGTAGATTTTAAAGGGGCAGGGACCACTTAACAAGTACCACTTATGTTGCCCTGTGTATATTTATTTTCATTTTATTGCAAAATGTGGCTCCTCTCTCAAATATCATCAGGGGCGCTCAGCCAATGAGGCAGCCTGAGGTGCCCGCCTCAGACGGCAGTGCCAGATACATTTCCAGGTTCGGCAAAAAGCCGCTCTTGTACTTTTAAGATCCGAATTTCCAGTTTTGAAACCAGAAATTCGGCTTTACTAGTGCAGGAGAGCGCAGTTATACCCTCCGCACTAGTGTTCCTGCCTCGGATGCCTCCCCTGCAGATGGGTAAGCCGACGAGGGGGGCAGCATTTTGAGGAGCCGCCTCAGGCGGCTTCTTCACCGGAATTGTCGCTGACTATCATTGTACTATAAAGAAAGCACCATGTACACTGTAGCCCTATATAAAGATATACAAGCATATATACCTATGCACTTACCTGTAGCAACCAATCGGCTCTTTGCTTTTATTTCCAACTTTTAGTAGATACAAACTAATTCCTAACTGGTTGTAACTGGCAGCTGAACATTTAGTACCTTTTTAAGTAAATGAGCCCTTTTATGTGTAAATGCCTTTTTTTTACCTGCTAGTGGACCTATAATGTGAATGAACTATGAATTCAATAATTTTGTGACCAAGTAAAATTCAATGTCTTACTCCATTGTACTAAGCCAGGCAAATACAACAGTATAAAAAAGATTTTGACTCCCTTGACATAGATCTAGCATTAGGTCACAATGTTTCCTCCTTTAGGCAGTGACATGCAAACAGAATAACATTCAGAAGGCCTATAGGCCCAGTAACCCCATAATAACCCTCCAAAGTTACATAAAACTGAATACCAAATACTTTACAAACTTTTTGCCTAGAAAGGAAAAAAATGTGTGATTTTTTTTTTTAATTTGCATGTTTTCATTCGAGCTCAGTTGTCTTAAACAATCAAACCTTCCCCAAATTTCACCCTTCGTAAGCAAAAATGTTCTGCCTTCAGTTGCCCAGCACAGTCACATGTAAACAAAGGTTTGGAGTTGGTTATTCATCTGCATCAAAACCTTGCAAACAAATCCTAGCATTCAGCGAAATTCCCAACAAAAAGCACCACTCGGTGTATAACTAATGAGCTGGGCTCTCTGACAGCACAACTCACTGATAAGTTAAAGAGACCACTAGATACTCATCAGTGCTATCACTCAGCATCAGGCATATAATAGCTTTGTCTATCAACATTGCTGTGCCTAAGCACTTCAATTTAATTCATCATCAGAGTTTTTTTCTTCCTGTGCCTGAAAATCTACAGCCACCTGACACTTTAGAATAGTATGCAGACTTTTGACAGCCCAAACGGAGTCTGCAAAGTAAAGTAACTGCTGGATGGGGAAACAGAGCTCCACCAAAATATACATTATAAATTCCTGTTAAGGATGGTCCTCATTGACACTTTTATAACGGTTATGTGATTTTAGAAACAAAACCTGGAATGCCATGATAATTCTGCTCATGTCTGTAAAAGGCAGTTACTGTAGATCTGTTTTAACATTGCATTCAGGGCAATATTCATATCACTCATGTCTGTCACAGTTTTGGTGGGGGATAGATATTTATTAAAGACATGTGAAGACAGATGCTGCAGTAGGATAGGTGCGCCAGTGCAGTTGTCCATAAGTTTCTTGCTTTCATTTATGTAGTAACATAGTAAGTTAGGTTGAAAAAAGCTGCTAGTTGATCCAGAGGAAGGCAAAAAACCCATCTGAAGCCCCTCTAGTCAATTTGCTTCAGAAGGGGAATAAATTCCTTCCTGACTCCAAGATGGCAATTGGACCAGTCCCTGGATCAACTTGTACTATGATTTATCTATCTATCTATCTATCTATCTATCTATCTATCTATCTATCTATCTATCTATCTATCTATCTATCCCCTCACTTGCTAAAAAGCCATCCAACCCCTTCTTAAAGCTATCTAATGTATCAGCCTGTACGATTGATTCAGGGAGAGAATTCCACATCTTCACAGCTCTCCCTGTATATAAACCCTTCAGAATATTTAGACAGAACCTCCTTTCATCTAATAGGAATGGGTGCCCTTGTGCCAGCTTGAAAGACCTACTGGTAAAGAAAGCATTCGAGAGATTATGATATGATCCCCTTATATATTTATACATATTTATCATATCACCCTTAAGAGCCTCTTCTCCAGAGTGAACAACCCCAACATAGCCAGTCTTTCCTCATAGCTAAGATTTTCCATAACTCTTACCAGCTTAGTTGCCCCTCTCTGGACCTTCTCCAATTCAATGTCCCATTTGAGCGCTGGAGTTCAAAACTGTACAGCATATTCTAGATGGTTGTGGACAGTTGCTATAGGCAGACCTGCCACCTTTTTTTATTGTACACTGGCAGCTTGTGTCCATATATCTGTAACAGACCTTGTATAAACCATCTTAGATTAGATAGATAGACGTCCAGCTAGTGTATGAGCATGGGTTACATTGCGACTCACACATCAGGATCAGGGCCTTCACTAGGTGGAGGTTTCCAATAAAGGTGTAGTGGAACTAGAAAAAAGTTGTCTCTGTCCAAAGATTT